>NW_026067934.1:11676202-11680541 GCF_014885135.2 Alexandromys fortis
GTGGCATTGTCCTTGGCTTCTCAGCAGCCCTCATTGTCCGCCATATTCAGAGAGTCCGGTTTTATCCCATGTTTTATCCCATGCAGTCCAGCTGGCCTTGGTGAGCTCACAATAGATCAGCCCCACTGTCTCCGTGGGTGGGTGCACCCCAGGGCGATGTCCCCAGTTAGTTCCTGGGGCAGCTGAGGACAGAGAACCTGAAATGACCCTATCCTATAGTCATACTGATGAATATCTTGCATATCACCATAGAAACTTCATCTGGAGATGGAAGGAGATAGAGACAGAGACCCACACTGGAGCACCGGACTGAGCTCCCAATGTCTCAAGGAGGAGCAGAAGGAGGGAAAATATGAGCAAAGAAGTCAGGGCTACCTTATGTTTTGAATTTACTATGGTGTTTGGTACATAGTAAATTACCACACTTTCTTTCTGAGATAATAAATTCGTCTGCTTATTTGCTTTGTTTAACTATTTGATAGAATGTACTAAAGCCTAGTGCATGTTTTCTTTGACACTATATCTCATTCCTACAAATGCATCCAACAGATGACTGTGTATGTTCATCTAAAAAGTTCATGATAGTAGGATTTAGTAATCTTCTTTATAATTATGTCCTTTGATTATATCTATACACTGAGAATCAATTAAATATCTCTTAACCATGGAATTATTAAATTGGGGCTTATTTATATAGCACCATGAGTAAATGGACAAAATTTATGTGAAACCCTGGATATATTTAAAAATATATTTGGTCAAAAAGTTGGCACAGAAGAAAACATATGGTTAAGTTTAGAGACAGTACCAACATAGACAAAATTAACAAATAGTTTCAGAGGTTAGGATAATGGCTACCTTTGGAGAAGAGGTTGTCTGGAGAGTGGGGTGCATGTCCATTTGCAGTGTGAACATTTTGGCTGTTGTCTGGAGGGTGGGGACCGGTGCCCAATTGCAGTGTGAACATTTTGGCTGTTGTCTGGAGGGTGGGGACCGGTGCCCAATTGCAGTGTGAACATTTTGGCTGTTGTCTGGAGGGTGGGGACCGGTGCCTAATTGTAGTGTGAACATTTTGGTTGTTTTTTGGAGAGTGGGGTGGGTGCCCAATTGCAGTGTGAACATTTTGGATGTTGTCTTGAGGCATGGTGCCTCCACTCTGAAAGCAGGATCTTGATGAACCATTCTCTATACTTCATATTTCAGTAGAAAAGGTTATAAAACAAACAACTTGGAGTTGTTTGCTGCTAACTATCTGCAGGTTGGAAAGGGCCTGCAAGAGGAAGGGGAAGTTTTGATGTGATGTTTTTCTGAGGTGGTGAGTAGGGATGAGATAAACTCCTTTCTTTAGGACAGCAAAGGGTTAACAATGCTTTCATCTGTCAGGACTTCCTTCTTTGTTTTGAATCTTTAATTCTAAACCATTTTGACCTCATCTGAGTAGCTCAGATTTGCCTCAGGCTTTTACAAGAAAAATGAAAATTGCTTTAGTATAATATTTTTGGAAAGGTTGCGAGTGGTTCTGTAAAAGGCTCTGGAGGGTTGTGTTCTTGGTCGTTCGTGCCACCTTTATAGTGGGTAATAACAAGATGCATGATGCTTTCCTTTTCCTCTTTCAATGCACACATAAGAAGAGAGATTTGATTGCGATTTCTGCTACTGTTGCTTCTAATAGTATTGAGTACAGAATGAGCACACTCTCTGCATGGAATTAAACTCTAATAAGGCTCTGATACATACTAGAAAAATTATTATATTCTAACAACTTGATTTTCTTCTCTGGAGAGAGTGAGTGCCCTGCAACTCGTGTCTCGTCACTTCCCGTACTTGATGGTTTCATCTTTCCGATGGTTTTGTCCTTATGCCCTTTTCAAGTTTTACTTAGCTGAAGGTGTAGGGGTTCTTTCTTTCAGAACTGGATCAAATGAGGCTGACTTCTTTGTGAAATAATTGCAAGATATGGTTTTCAGAGAATATAAAGAAAAAATTGCAGAGGAAGTGAAAGCCACACTTAGGAATTTGAACTAGCTATATAATCATTTGAGAATTATGAAAGATTTTGACTGACATCATATCCCTGAAAGAGTGTAGGTACATAAACTTCTTTAAGGTATTTGTACAAAATATTTCTTTGTAACTGCCCTGTTTGACTGCTTGACTGATGGGGAGTGAGTCTGTACAGACGGCTTCACATAGTCTCAGAGACGAACTGAGTAGTTTAAAATTAAATAATGTGAAAAATAGTTCAACTTACCTCTATTATCATAGATCTAACATTTGTCCAATAATCTATATACATACATATCCTGATAATCCTCTTCCTTCCTTCCCTCCCTCCCTTCCTTTTTCCTTTCCTCCCTTGGTTCTTTCCTCCTTCCCATCCTTATTTTCTCGCTTCCTTTCTTTCTGTTTCTTTCTTTAATTAGCTATCTTTCTTAATAATCATTTCTAACAAAACACAAGATGGGATGTCTAGCAATATTTACATCAGACAATTTTTAGCCAATGCTTAACATCCAACCTAACATCTATGTCTTTATAAATCTTTATAATCTAAAATTACTACAAATCTTAACTTCTTTCTTTTGTGCATATTCAAAACTTTATATACTGCCTACCATTCATTAATGGTTATGCAGTATAACTGTTTTGCAACCTGTTCCTGTTTGACATTTCCAATCTAAGGCTTCTAAGAAGAAATACTATATTTATGCTTCCTAGTAAATAGTTCCTGTTTATTCTTGATGGATAGGCAAATCTTATTATGTGGAAAAAATTACAACCGCAAGTGAATTTCAGCAAACTTTAGTAGGTGGCTTTTTTTTTTTTTTAAAGGAAGTCAAAAACCCATTGCCATTGTTCTTGAGGTCTCAGTAGTCCTCATTGTCCGCTATGTTCAGCGAGACTGGTTTTAACCTAGGCTTTTTCAGACCCAGGCCAGCTGGCCTTGGTGAGTTACCGATAGAACATCCCCATTGTCTCAGAGTGTGGGTGCACCCCTCGCGGTCCTAAGATCATTACTCGTGCTCACTCTCCTTCTGCTCCTGATTTGGACCTTGAGATTTCAGTCCGGTGCTCCAATGTGGGTCTCTGTCTCTGTCTCCTTTCATCGCCTGATGAAGGTTAAATGTTCAGGAGGATGCCTATATGTTTTTCTTTGGGTTCTTCTTCTTATTTAGCTTCTCTAAGAACCCGAATTATAGACTCAATGTCCTTTATTTATGGCTAGAAACCAAATATGAGTGAGTACATCCCATGTTCCTCTTTTTGGGTCTGGCTTACCTCACTCAGGATAGTGTTTTCTATTTCCATCCATTTGCCTGAAAACTTCAAGAAGTCCTTGTTTTTTACTGCTGAGTAGTACTCTAATATGTATATATTCCATACTTTCTTCATTCATTCTTCAATTGAAGGGCATCTAGGTTGTTTCTAGGTTCTGGCTATTACAAACAATGCTGCTATGAACATAGTAGAGCATTGGGTTTTTGATCCTATTGCACCTATTGGTTTTGTGGGAGCCTAGGCAGTTTGGATGCTCACCTCACTAGACCTGGATGGAGGTGGGTGGTCCTTGGACTTCCCACAGGGCAGGGAACCCTGATTGCTCTTTGGGTTGACGTGGGAGGGGGACTTGTTTGGGGGAGGGGGGGAAGGGGAGGTGGCGGTGGGGAAGAGACAGAAATCTTTAATAAATAAATAAATAAATAAAGTAAGTCACTACTTAATTGGAGTCTATACATAAGACAGCTTGATAAAGTAGAATTAAATCCCAACCCAACTTTTCTTAGGAAGTTAACATAAAAATTGGAACTAAGGAATTATAAGTAACTTAGTCATTTATGTTCAGAATTAGTTTTCTTTTATGGTTTGGAGTTGACCATCAACATCTGCATGCATACAAGAATTTAAGTATGTACCAGTAGTGGATAAACTGACTTGATTACAAATTTTTTGACTGGATAATTTTATAACTTCTATAATTTATAGCCAAATGTTTCTGTTATGGAGCTTTAGCTTAAACTTCAGAAAATATAATAGCAACAACCACCAATGGAGACAATTTGTTTTATGGTAGGTGACACTTTTTGTAATTATACCATTTCATTCCTATAGGAAAAATATGGCTCATTATGCAAAACACCAATATTACATTTTATTTCGATTTTCTAAGAATGGTTTTCATTTTTAAAAGGCTCATTGTATCTAACTATGCATGAAAGGATGCTATTATTTTAGCTTGACTTTTCCAGTGAAGTCCTGTATCTAGATCGGTACCTATCTGTTTGTTTGTCTGCCTGCCTATCTCTCTCTCTCTCTCTCTCTCTCTCTCTCTCTCTCTATA
>NW_026067934.1:11680804-11709343 GCF_014885135.2 Alexandromys fortis
GCCTAAACACATATGCAACAATTTGTATATGTTTGATGAAAATTTAGATGGCAATTAACCAAATCACAGCTATTATGGAATCCTCTTATCATAACAAAGCCATCTATGGCCATAGTTAAAATTAGACAAGGACAGAATGGAAATAGAGGTTCTCCAAGAGAACAAGAGACACTGGGTTAGTAGTTAATAAAATCAGAAAGACAGAGTTTCTAGGACCAATCACAACAGGCAAAAATGATCAGGGTGTGACTCAGCTGGGATACAGAAATTCTGTGCTTAATTCTGGAACCTCATTTTCTAACAATTTTCTTTTATTGTGTCAGTGTTATTACACATCTCTGTTTGCCAAGAACTTTCTTTTTATTGCCATTTCTTATTTTCTTCATTAAAGTTGTTTTGTCAGCCTAGGCAACCAAGTAGAGAGACAGAAAGTATATAAGAGCCAGCAGATCTGGAGGAATGCTATAAAATGCTAACTTCTGGAACTGGCATTCCTAGTATGAACTCACATCAGCTGCACAAGATCAATACGACTAAAGTTCTGGCATAGATGGGAGGTTCCCTTCAGGCCAGTCCTTTACTGAGGAGCTACTGTCAATTAAGTAAAATCAGTATCTAGAGGACACATTTATTTGCCTGACAATAGTTATTTCAACATTAGTCACAAAAATTAAGGCAAGGTATGGCATTTCCATGAGTAAAACACTTGATGCAAAATATGATAAGTATCCATAATGAGGCAGGACTTTAAAACTGGCAAAAGAGGAGGGTGAAATAGAAGCTGACAGGGAGAGAGAGTTAAATAACATTAAAGAATACTGAATAACCCATAGGGAGGCATAATATTTTATCAGTTCATGTAAAAGTGTATGTGTGTTTGTGACTTAAGCATAACAGCTATGCTATTATGCACTTTTAGTTAATACCAAGAACAAAACAATATTTTAGTTCACAGATACTGATAAAAACAGTACAGCTGACATTATTTATTGATTGATTGATTTTATTGATTTTTATTGAGCTTTACATTTTTCTCTGCTCCATTTTTAAGTGAGCAGGTAAGCATCCAAAATTAGAAGTCACTGGTAGCTCCCAGTTTAGACCCTTTTTATGTAATGACTCCAAAAGCTGAGGATGAAGGTAAGGTGCTAAGAGGGGCTCAACACCGATGAAATAATTTTGGAGCCCATGTTCATGCTCACAGTGGGTATACTGATCGTGATTCTGAGCCTCAGTATAGCAGACTATCTGATACTGAGGAATCTATAATATTTAAACCTTGAGAGTTTGAAGAAGCAGAATTGATCAACCTGTGAAGGCACCACTTTAGGGTACGTGGAGGCAATTTAGAAATTTTCTCTGAAGTATGATTGGCAATGGAAAATAAGGAAGTATACAAGGTCTAAGAACTAAGTGCTTTATGTTAAAGATGGTGACTGTGAGTTTAAGATCTGTCAATCATCCCCAAAAGCATGCTAAAGACTTAGGGACTTATTACATCAAGAGACCCCTTTACTCCCAGCTATTTCTATGGAGAAACACCTGTTATTTATGGTTTGGAAGTCCTACAACATTTCAAAATGAACAGAAACTGTCAGGAAACACCCACAAGAAGATAATTCAAGAAGGAAATTAGTTTGAAACCAATGGCTTGACACATGGTAAAAATATTTCTCACCTACTACATAACCAGGAAAACAATAAAATTCACAGAAGATTACTGAGGTACATTTCAATATTTATTAAGCAATGAAAACCAAATACATTTGATATGTGGAAGAGCTGTTTATGGTAATAATTAAGAAATAAGCAGAGTAGAATGAGTAACAACAACAACACATACATACACATCTAATACATACATACATAAACATACTTACATACACATGCATACATACATATACATACATACATACATACACATACATACAGAAAATGACACAGAGTGTGGGGAGGGAGAAAAGGAGAGGAAGGCAAAGGTTTAAGAACTGATTAAATAGGAAACAAACTGGATAAAGATATTTTTTAAGTCATCTTAAATGAACACAAAGTTCTGACACAAGAGAGAGGTACTACATGGACTGAAAATATGAAGGCAAGTGATGAGAATAGCCACACCATGTAAAAGCCAGTGAAAGATAAATGCACGAGAAAATTTATCTTTGTGTAGAAGGCAAGGGAAACCAACAAACAGTTAACTGGTAACTGTAATTCTTTAAAAAAGAAAGTAAAAGAAAAATAATAGACAAAGCTCTTTATTAAAGTAGCCATTACACATTGAAAAGATCTAATTCATACCTGAAATGCTGACCAAAAATTGCCAAACTGAGATATAGGTTAGCTAAACAAAGTTAAAAAAATACTTGAGGCAGACCAAGAGACGAGAATTTACAAAACAGATTTTTGACAATAGCATACCACAAAACTCACCAATAGTGGAAGAACACACACAAACCTCAAGAAAGAAAAATTTTAAATGAGTGTTTTGAAGTTTTTAAGAATCAAAACTGTAAAAATAGTTATTAATTCAAAGAAATTGACTAAATGCTCTGCTGTGTCATGTACAGTGAGACATGCTTCATCACTGCAAGAAAAAATTGTGATGACTCAATAAATGAGGTTGCGTACATAAAACATTTTGTATATAAAACATTTATATGTAAAACATTTTGTATATAAAACATTTTGTATATAGAACATTTTGTATAAAGAACATTTTGTATATAAAACATTTTGTGGTTATCATATACTCACTCAATGTATAGAAAAAAGAATATTATATGAGTATTAGAATAAAAATAAACGACTGAATAGTGTGTGGAAAGTTGGATAATCTTGTTAGTTGCCACATAGGAAACGAAAGAAATTAAATGTCAAGTCAAATTAAAGTTAACTAGAAGAGTCCTGGGAATCATTGTAATCCCATGATATTGGTATAAGTTTTATAACTGGAAAGTATTAAAATTTCTAAATAAGTTAACAAAATTTGTAGCATCACACACAGAAATCAGTGTTGATGCAAAGTAACAGATGTTGGAGATATGCATATGCAACACCATTAAATATAATAAAGCTAGGCTCACAGAGGGACATTTCAGGAAATCTCACAAAGATATGCTTAGGATATTATATATACAACCTGATTGAATAAAAGTTCTGCTGGGCATATTTGAAAAAAAATGTACATGATTCCTGTGTACTGACATGGCGTAGAGTCCAGAAGATTGCTGCAAAGCAAACTGAAGTGTCTACAGAATATGCATAGGATTTGATTTACTATTTTAGGGGTATTACCCCGTCACTCCCAAAGAAAAAACCTAGTCTTTTGAGTTTTTCTAACATTGCACCAATAAAGTGATGTACTTTGGCAAAGAAACTTAAAGGATCTTGTAATTAAAATATGTATGTTTCACATGAAGGGTGTAAGTCAATGAAAATATAACTCCAATTCTACAAAAGTGTACTTAGGCATGATAGTTTTTTATAATACATGCACATGGACATGGCTATTTAATTAAAGCAGGCATGAGTTTTGTGGACCTCTGTGTTAATGGGACAACTGGTTATTACATATACTGAATAACCTGTTAAGAAAGAAAAAGAGAGCTTCTCTAGCCAGGTAGCAGGCAAGCTCCCTTGCAGGCAGGCTGCTCCAAAATCCCCATTCCATTGACCAGAGCCTGTAAGCTACAAGTCTCACTCTGCCCCCAAACCCTCCTCAGTGAAACTCTGAAACACAGCCTGCTACCACACAGAGAGGACCAAGAGGTGAATGACCACCCACCTAGCAGGACGCCTCACTCTCTAGACCCTCCATACTGGGGCAAAACCGTGGGCACCTCACTCATCTGCCTTGGTTTCTCTAGCCAGCCAACTGACCAACTCCCTGAAGGTAGGCTTTCCCAACATCCCAAACTCATTGATTAGACCCTGTAAGTTACAAGTCCCACTCAGCTCCTAAACCTTCCTATCCCCCGTTACCTCAAAGGAACTATGAACCAGAAGTTACAAATACACAGAGAGGACTAAGAGGCTGCAAATACACAGAGATGATCAAGAGAGAAGACAAAGAAAGGAACTCTGAAGCACAGGTTGTAGCTGCACAAAGTGGACCAAAAGAGCAAACTGAGAGAACAGATCAAGAGAGACCTCAGTGGCTCCCCGAGACACAGACAGTGACAGTACAGAGCAGACAATAAACATTTCCCAAAGACACAGCTACTGATGGGATTGGACCAAGAGGTAAAGACACTTCCAGTACCAATTGGAGGAAAAAATGGGTAGGCACCAATGCAAAAATTTGTGCAACAACCTAAAAAGCAAAATGTAACACCAGAACCCATTGGTCCTACAACAGGAAGACTTGAGCATCCTAACCCAGAAGAAGGAAAAGAAAATGACTTTAAATGTAACCTTTAAAGAGAGAATGAAAAATTCCCTGTAAGAAATGGAGGAAAAGACAAACAAAAATAGGAAAAACTCACTAAATGTCTCCAAAACTGCAAAAAAAAAAAAAAAAAAAAAAAAAAAAAAANAAAAAATCCAAGAAAGAAAAAAATCAAACAGGTAAGCAAACAGTTCAAACAGTTCAAGTGCTGACTGAGTTTTCTGTCCTTCCCGGTTCCTGCAGTCATTAAGTCCCAAAGAAATCACACAGAGGTCTACATTAATCATAAACTGATTGGCCCATTATCTTAGGCTTCATATTAACTCTTATAACATATTAGCCCATTATTCTTGTCTATGTTAGCCACATGGCTCAGTACATTTTTCAGTGTGGCAGTCACATCTTCCTTCTTCTGTGGCTGGTCAGGACTACGGAGGAATGTGTTTCTGCCTTCCCAGAATTCTCCTGCTCTCATTGACCCACCTCTACTTCCTGTCTGGTTGTCCCACCTATAATCCTGCCTGTCTACTAGCCAATCAGCGTTTATTTAAAACATAATACAGACCATTCTTTGACACCATTTCCCCCTCTTTTATTTAAACAAAGGAAAATATCCATAGTTTATATTTTGGGAATGTGGGCATAGTTTTCCAGGCTACTTCCTGCTAGTTGGGGGCCCTGATAATCTTATGGGGACCTAGAGAAAATTTAGAGTTATGATCAAGTCCTGACTGGAGTATCCTGTGAGGTTTGATCATCTCAAGCAGCATCTTGAATCTGTTCTGGATGTAGAACTCAGACATCTGAGCCATCTGTTTCTTCTGGAGATTTCTCAGGTGGTCTTCCTTGATCAAACCTGATTTTTCTTAACTCAGAATGAATCCACAGCTTTTCATTTTCTGTGGAAACAAAAGCAAAATCTCTTCTCCAAGGTAACATACCTTTTGACTTCAATTTTGAAGTCAAGGTATTTACAAAATACTTATCTTGGATTAATTCAGCAGCATTTATAAGCAAATATTTTTTAGTAACTGTTTCTCCTTTTTCACCATTCAAACAATTCAAAGAGAGCATAATAACATACATTATCCAGACTCTTTGTGTATTTTTCATCTTTATGTGGTTTTATTTAAGCCTCTATTTCTTTTACTTTTACTTTTTGTTTTTTTGAGACAGGGTTGCTGTATATCTTTGTCCTGCTGTAGACCAGGTTGTACTTGAACTCACAGAGATCTGTCTGTCTCTGCCTCCCAAGTGCTAGGATTAAAGGTATGTACCACCATACCTTGAATTCACAGAAGTATTCCTGCTTCTGTCTCCCAAGTGTTGGGATTAAAGGTATGTACCACCACACCCAACTACTCTTTTTCTTTGTTTTTTATTTTAAGGACTCTGACCTTTTTCTTTTCTTTCCCAAGCCTGCATATATTTTTAACATACTGTAAACCATTTAGGGGTTTTCTTTGTCTTTGAATCTCTCTTTCCTGTATCTTTCTCTCTTTTTCTGACCACATGAGTCTTTAATTTGCTAAGCAATATGAAGATGATGAAAGCTGTGGCTTTGACAGCTGGATCCAGCTCATTCCTTAGCTTTCTGAGATTCCAGCCTCATGGCAGAGGTACCAGCTGTAGCCACATTTATTGCCACAACTCTATGGTGTTTCAAGGTCCCTGCCTGCAAGCAAGCTGCAACAGTGTGCTCACAAACCACACTCAACTGCTCTGTGGCTAGATCTCCTGCTTGAAAGAGTCAGAGTTTGTGCTGGCAGGACATCCCAGAAAGCCAGCATTTTAAAACAACATGGCTTTTTTATTCCTGCAATGGGTGAAGACCAAAAAGCATGTGCTCATCTTATCATCAACAACATTTAAGTGTTTTGTGGCAGCACCTCTTAAAAGAGCTGTAAGGTTTTAAAGCTAATGCTGAGTCAGGAAGCCTCTCTTAAATGAGAGCACTTCCTCTTGCAAGCAGAGACAACCTGAGAAAATGCTGCTATCAACAAGCTGTGCTTAACTATTCTTTTTTGCCTAGAATTACTTCCCAAGATCTTGCAGGCTTTATGTGTATATGGTTATCCACCCATGGGCACCCGGTTCCCACAATCTTTAAGTCCCAAAGAAATCATACAGAGGTCAACATTAGTTATTAACTGATTGTCCCATTAGCTCAGGCTTCTGATTAACTCTTATAACTTATACAACCCATTATTTTTATTTGTGTTAGCAACATGGCTAATGAGGCAGTCACATCTTGCTTCTTCTGTGGCTGGTCAGGACTGCAGAGGAATGGGCTTCCTCTTTCCCAGAATTCTCTTGTTCTCATTGACCCACCTCTACTTCCTGTCTCATTTTCCCACCTATAATCCTGCCTGGCTACTGGGCAATCAGCATTTATTTAAAACATAATTGATAGAATATAGACCATTCTCTCACACCATTCAAGACTTGAAGGCTGAAATAGAGGCAATAAAGAAAACACAAACTGAGGAAATTCTGGAAATGGAAAATCTGGGTAAATGGGAACTACAGAGGCAAGGATAACCAACAGAATATAGGAGATGAAACAGTGAATCTTAGGTGTGAAGATAATATAGAGGAAATATATTCATTGGTCAAAGAAAACATTAAATACAAAAAATTCTTAACATAAAACATCTAGAGAATCTGGGACACCATGAAAAGACCAAAGCTAAAAAACATAGAAATAGAAGACAGAAAAGAACTACAGTCCAAAGGCACAGAAAATATATTTAACAAAATTATAGTAGAAAACTTTCCCGATCTAAGAAAAGATATCCCTATGAAGGTACAGAAAGCTTACAAATATAAACTGAATCAAAAAGAAAACACACACCAAAATCAAAAAAGCAAAACAAAACAAAAAACAAATTTAAAAAATTCCCTTGCTATAAAATAATCAAAATGCAAAACATAAAGAATAAAGAAATAATATTAAGAGCTATAAAGGAGAATGGTCAAATAACATATAAAGGTAGATTTATCAGAATTACACTCAACTTCTCAATGGAAACCATGAAAACCAGAAGGTCCTGGACAGCTGTGCTGCAGACAGTAACAGAGCATAGATGTAAGCCCAGACTACTATAACTGGTGAAACTTTCAATCACCATCAGTGGAGAAAGCAAGATATTCCATGGCAAAACCAGATTTAAATAATAGCTATCCATAAATTCAGCCTGACAGAAAGTACTAGAAGTAAAACCCAAACCATGGAAGCTAACTGTACCCACAAAGACACAGGTGACAAATAACCTTACACCAGCAAACCCTAAAGAAGGGAAACACACAACACAATTACTGAAAAATAACAATGCTAAGAGAAAAGTGAATAGCACTAAGTGCCTACATAAAGAAAGTGGAGAAATTTCACTCTAGTGATTTAACAGCACACTTGAAATTTCTAGAACAAACACAAGCAGACTCACACAGGAGATGTAGAGAACATGAAATAATCAAACTGAGGGCTATAATTATTAAAACAGAAACAAAGAACACAACACAAAGAATCAATGAGACAAAGCAGTTGTTTTTTGAGAAAATAAACAAGATAGAAAAACCCTTATCCAAACTAACCAGAAGTTAGAGAGAGAACATCCAAGTTGTTAATGAAAAAGGGGATATAACAACAGACACTGAGAAAATCCAGAGAATCATTAGTTCATACTACAAAAACTTGTACTTTACAAAATTGGAAAATGGAAAAGAAATGGAAAATTTTCTGAATAGGTACCACATAACAAAATTAAATCAAGGCTAGGAAGACAATTTAAATATACCTATAACCTGAAAGAATAGAAGCTGTCATCAAAAACCTCTAATGCCCCACCCCCCAAAAAAAATCCAGGACAGGATGATTTTAGAGTAATATTCTACCAGAAATTCAAAGAAGAGCTAATACCTGTACTCCTCAAAGTGTTCCACATAATAGAACAAAAGGAACACTGCCAAATTCTTTTTATGATGCTACAGTTACCCTGATACTGAAACCACAGAAAAACTCAACCAAGAAAGAGAATTACAGACCAATTTCACTCATGAACATAGATGCAAAAATACTCAATAAATAAATGGGACATCTTGAAACTGAGAAGCTTCTGCAAAGTAAAGGACACAGTCATTAAGATGAAAGGCAGCCTACTGAATGGGAAAAGATCTTCAGCAATCCCACATCAGACAGAGGACTGCTCTCCAAAATATATAAAGACCTCAAGAAATTAGACATCCAAATTCCAAATAATCCAATTAAAAAATGGGCTACAGAACTAAACAGAGAATTCTCAACAGAAGAATCTCAAATGGCCAAAAGACACTTAAGGAAATGTTTAACATCCTTAGCTATCAGGGAAATGCAAATCAAAACAACTCTGAGGTACCATTTACACCATTTAGAATGGCTAAGATCTAAAACACAAATGATATCTTATGCTGTAGAGGATGTGGAGTAAGAGAAGCACTTCTCCATTGCTGGTAGGAATGCAAACTTATATAACCACTCTGAAAATCAGTATGGCAGATTCTCAGAAAACTGGGATCAACCTTCTCCTGGACCCAGAAATACCACTCCTGGGCATATACCCAAAAGATACTCAATCATAGTACAGTTACATTTGTTCAGCTATGTTCATAGAAGCATTATTTGTCATAGCCAGAACCTGGAAACAACCTAGATGCCCCCAACCAAAGACTGGATAAAGAAAATATGGTACATTTACACAATGGAGTACTACTCTGTGGTAAAAAGCAATGATTTTTTGAAATTTGCATTACTAATGGATGAAAATAGAAAAAAATCCATCCTGAGTAGGTAGCCCAGGCCCAGAAAAATGAACATGGTATTCACTCACTCATAAAGGCATATCAGCTGTAAAGCAAAGGATAACCAGGCTATATTACATGACCTTAGAAAAGCTAAGTAACAAGAAAAACATATATAGATCCACCTGGGAAGGGAAAATAGGCAAGATCACCTGACAAAATTGGGAGCATAGGGATGGGTAGAGAAGGGATGGCTGAAGGGGAAGAGGAGGTTAGAAGGGGAAGGGTGAGGAGAACTTGAGGGAACAGGATAGTCAAAATGTAGGAAGGGTAGAGTTGAAAACAAGGAAAGAGATATTTTGATTGAGGAAACAGCAAAGGACCAAACTAGACCCTCTGAATGTTGTGACAGTTGTATGGCTAGGCCGGACTGCAAGCCACTGGCAGTTGCATGAGGATTTATCCCTACTGCTTGACTGGCTTTTGGGGAACTCATTCTCTTTAGATGGATACCTTGCTCAGCCCAGATGGAGCATGAAGGGCCTTGGATCTTACCCAAAGAAATTTGCCTTACTTTCTCTGAGGAATGGAATGAGGTGGAGGTCTGGGGGAAAAATGGAAAACAGGGGAGGAGAGGAGTGAGTGGGAACCATGACCTGTATGTAAAATGAAAAAAAGATAGTTTGATTTCTTTTTTAAAAAAATAAAATAAAAACTAATAAAAAGAATTATTTTAGCTACATAGATTTTATGCCATTTTATTGATTGATGATTGTCTTTATAATTCAGCTGATGTATCATTTGTGGAATTTCGTTATGCAGTACCTAGCAATTTTTATGAACAAAGTGATTAAATTTAATTTCAACAAAAAAAGGGAAAGAAATGGAGAGGGTTGAAGGTGTGGCTCAGTGGCAAAGGACGCTTTCAAAGGGCCTGAGTTTGTTTCCCAACACAAACATTGAGGGGTTCACAACCCACCTGTAATTGAGATCCAGGACATCTGATGGTGTCTTTTGGGCTCCTCAGATACTACATTCATATGCCCATCCCATTCTCCCTAACTGAAAATAAAGATAAAATCTACAAAGGAAAGACCAATTAGAAAACTGGGAGGACAGTTCAAAATAGGACTGTCTTTCTTTCCTCTCGCCTTCCTCCCTTCTTTTCTCCTTCACTTTCTTTCCCTCTCTTGTGGTCCTGATCAGCCATCTATGTTAGTTATTTCTTTAGTCTTTATCACAGAATTTGTTTTGGAAGGATAAAGTTATTTCTCAGATGCAAATGGCCAACTAGCTCATCTTCCAATGAGATGGAAGATGGAACTGTGACTTCAATGCTAAATTAAGTGGAAGGAGAGGCAGTGGTGTATCAATAGCATGAGTGAAGAAATTTGGCAGCAGGATCTTGACATCTAGATCATAACTCAGATGTGATCATACTAGAACCAGAAACTGGCACCATGGGCTCATAACTCTGTAGTTTCCTAGTTATTTGAAGAAACTGGAGGAGTTAGTTCTTAGATACCCTGGAAGTCAACAATGGAGCAAATGAACAATTAGTTCTCAGCATTAATTTTCATCATTTTTATAGTATTGAGAGACATCCTTTAAAGAACTAACCCTTAGCTGAGAAAATACATTGAAATTTCAATGTGTGTTTTCTTGATGATCCAAGTCTCTGATTTCATTATAAAACACACCGAGCTATTAAACTCAGCTTTCCACATGCCAAGAAAGCTGGCTATTGAGTCCTTTTCCCACGACCTTACAGAATTGTCTACTTACACTCTCTTTCTTTCCTCACTTATCTTTCTTTCTTTCCTCTCTGCCTGTTATCTCTTTCCTACTACTTTTTAATGATAGCAGCAACTACTCTTCTATCAGTCAAAGCAACTTGCTTACACTGATTCTGGAATTTGCCTTACAAATAATTGGCTTTTTAGGAAACCGTAAGGTCAGAATCAATCCCATTACTCTGACATTTATGAAGTTTGGCTAAAGACTGGATTTCCTTTTTTCTTTCCCTCCCTTCCTCCCTCTTCTCTTCTCTTCTCTTCTCTTCTCTTCTCTTCTCTTCTCTTCTCTTCTCTTCTCTTCTCTTCTCTTCACTTCACTTCCCTTCCCTTCCCTTCCCTTCCCTTCCCTTCCCTTCCCTTCCCTTCCCTCCCCTCCCCTCCCCTCCCCTCCCTTCCCCTCCCCTCCCCTCCCCTTCCCTTCTCTTCTCTTTCTTTTTCTTCTTTTCTTCCTTTTTTCTTTCTTCCCTTTATTTCCCTCCCTCTTTCTTTCTTTCTTTCTTTCTTTCTTTCTTTCTTTCTTTCTTTCTTTTTTCTATATGATCTTATCACATAGCTCAGTCCATGTTGAGCACATTATATAGTTCGGACAGGTATTAAACAGGTAAGTGATGCTCTTGTATTCAGTATAAGTGTTAGGATTATAGGTATGAGAGACCATGTCCAACTGAAGGTATAACTATCTTTCTATTTAGTTTTGTGACTACTTTTGAGATATAGCAGAAGAGTTAGAAGATTTATCATTCATAGTAAAATTTGAGTTATTGGAAAGGCATTTTAAAGGCCTTCTTTTAGAAAGCTTAGATTGCATTACTGGAGCCAACAGTTTATCTGGGCTAAGATCTAACAGGGATATTTGATGATAAAAGAATTTTGCTAGGTTGAAAATAGAAAATAAAGTAATAATTTACACTGTTTTCTGGGCAACAGAAATGATAAATGATAGGATAAAGCAAGGGTAGTCTTGGGTTGTTTGTCATGTTTGGAACTGAGCTGAAAGGTTATTTAGAAATAGATGTTTAATAACTTTAGATGGGGCTATATCTGCTGGACAGTTAAGACAGATTTATTTTTGTTTTAAACCTTAACAAAAGGAATGTTCCTCACCAAACTATGCAGCTGGCTTCTCTGCTTCAAAAACAATATCAAAGGACAATTAAGACATGGATTCTGGAAATAGAATGTCTGCAAATCTTAAATTCTTCTCTCAGCACATCTATGACCTGGGGTACACAATTCCTGGCTTTATAACTATGTTCTGGACATTGTGTTCTTTTAAAATTATGTACTGAAACCTAATCCCAATAGCATGTTAGGAGACAAAGGCTTTGGGATGCAACATGGCCACCAGAGAAGAACATTCACAAATGGGATGAGTGTTCTTACTAAAAAGAAACAAAAAGCCTAGGTCTTTTCATTCACCAAGATACAACAAAAAAAGCATCTTTAATTAATGAGGAAAAGAAATTCTTGTGTCACAGGACCTGTAACTCCCTTCATCGTGGGCTTGCCAGCTTCACAACTATGCAGAACACACTCCTATTGTTAGAAAATCAGACAGTCTATGGTATTTTTTTTACAGTAGTTCAAATATAGACTATTGAGGTTTATCTTATGTCTCAGTTTCTACAAGTGTGAAATAGATATAATAGTATTGATTCTGTAGGCATGTGATGACGTTTACATGGTCGATTATGTGTAAATCAGCGCAAGTGGCACATCAAGTTTATCACATAGGAAGGTCCTGCTTCTTTCTTAGCAGCCTCTAATGATGATTTTGTCTAAGAGGTGTGTATTCTCCAACACAGATCCAAAATGTATTGTCTTCCTGACACTACTGCAAGCATTTACTCTTGTCTTTGGTCTCCTACCACATATACAGAAGCAAATGTTATAAGTGAAGATCTATTCTAAGATTGTGAATTAAATTTAATATGTCATTTTAAGAAACAAATAAGAATAGAACAGAAAATATTTGCACATATTATAAAGCCACAACAGTAAGTATTGCTTTGTGAAACTTTTGTTTCAGTAGTTTGACTATGCTTCTCTAGGACACAATGGCTCATTTGTTTTCTTTCTGTAAGTTATATTTGATATTTCCAAAGGCAATTACATACAAAGGACCTATGAGGAAATGAAGTTGTTTGTCTTGTTCAAGTCTTCCCAGTACATTTGCTGTGGCCTCATCAAACTATGCCAAATTCATGTGGGAAATGAACAGATGAGAAAGAAAACATGTAATTAATGATGTTTTTCATTTAACATTTGTTGAAGAATGACAAAATCAGGTACACATGGTGGTTACTAAGAACTTTTAAAGGAAAATTGTTTATCTCTTTCAAGTTTAGACATTTTTAAAGGTGTGGAATTTTTCTGTATTTTGTATGAAGAAAGTATGCCTAGTATAATTTGCAGCAGGTTTACATTTAATGGTAGATTCATGAATTAAGCAATTAGTTGGAAGTAGACTTATTAGTGTAATTATCCAAAAATTGCTTATGTTATGCTACAAAGGGATGGAATCCTTAGAGCAAATTTAATGTTACATTTTCATGATTATCTTATGCTGAATTGAGCATCACATTCATTAATGTGGCCATTCCTCTGAGATGAGAAGTGTGGTGCAGTATAAAGGCAGATATTGTAGCCATATATGCATCAAGTCTTAAGAGCTGTTTATCAGGGATTGTAAAACTAACTTGGATTTTATAAGTCTGCACATTAGTATTCTTGGTGGCATAAATTTAATTGTGAAACTGGCCTGAGTCCTATAAAGTGTTTAGCACCATGTATGTCTTTGTCTGAGGATAGTTTTATTTTCCTCCCTTCTAGTTGAGGAACAAAGTTGTTGTATATGTACATGCTTTTTGTGCTTTTAGCTTTTTTCTGTTTACTTGATGTTTCCTGTGTCTCAGTTACTATAATTGTGAAAAAGACAATGATAATGGAAACACACTTTCATTCTTTTTTATTTTTATTATATTTGCCCGTTTGTTTTCTAAAGAGAGGAAAAAAAGGTGTGATGTTGGATGGATAGGGTTGTGAAGTGGAAGAAAGAGGAAATCATGATGAGAATTTATTGTATGAAAAACTCTAGCCCGGCGGTGGTGGCACACACCTTTAATCCCAGCACTCGGGAGGCAGAGGCAGGCGGATCTCTGTGAGTTCGAGACCAGCCTGGTCTACAAGAGCTAGTTCCAGGACAGGCACCAAAACCCACAGAGAAACCCTGTCTCGAAAAACCAAAAAAAAAAAAAAGAAAAACTCTAGTTTCATAAACAACAATATCATATTGGTGTAACATTACTGTTATTGGAAAATGCCTCCTACTATGGAGCTGGGTAAGAATATTTTCCTTGCTGTTGGGAGTTTCCATTTAGAGTCAGCCATACAGATCATTTCACAGACTCTTTTTCCTAGATATTAAAAATTAAATTCCTCCATATGTATCATTGAGAAACTAGAAAAAACTGAGCAGGGTTGTCATTGTTACTCTAATTACAATGTTAGTGGTTAATAGTTCATGAGTTTATTTATCCAGTTGATACTTTCTTTTCTATACTGGGAAGGAATCAAACATAGAACTGACTCTTCCTCTTTTATGATCCAACTGTTTTTATGTGTAAAACACTAATGTTAGTAATAGCTTTTTGGCACTGGGGACTTGAGCATCTTCTTTGTGTAACAATGACTGACTTTAGCAAGATCCAGGTAATAAGAAAAATAGTAGGACAACATACTATCCTTTCATATGTATTACTTCACGGGATGCAAAATTTTCCAAGTCACTGCGTGTCCAAGATCCTAAGCTAGAAGCTAATAGAGCTTATTATTTGCCTGATGTTAACTTAATTTTATAAGCACAGGTTTTCTAACTTAAAAAGAGTTCTTACTATTGCAACTGTGATCCTGGTCACTGAATTTAGTAGTAACTTCCATAATGAATGCTAGCCAGTAGAACACACGATGTTAGAATCTCATTGAGCTCACACAATAAAATAGTATATTTTATGCCAAATTTCATGCTTTTGGTTGATTTTCTTCAAATGCTTTCTAAGTGAATTGTGGTGCTCTCAGAACACATGAGTTGTGCCCTCAACAGTGTGGAGAGGGGCAAAGAAAGAAAGAAAGTAATAGGACCATGAAGCACGCTTGAAGCCTATCTTTGAAAGGAATGCGTCCTTTTGTCCTAAGCCTATGGTCTCACCTAAGTGCAACAGGTTGGGAATTATGAAGCACCTGAGTGTTTAGGATAAACAAGGAATGACACATTGGGTAGAAAAAAAATGATCTCTCAGAAAATATGAAGCAGAGTTCAACCTAAAACAAGCCAAATATAGCTTTGTGAAAGTCATGTTTCTCTGGTAATAATAGGCTAGTAGGCACATATCAAACTCTTCTGCATTTCTAGCATCATGTTTGGGTACTAAGAACGCAGTGGCACCTTTGTAAAGATACTGGGCCAAGAAAGAAACTGAAGCCCAGGAAAGAGTCACTGTTTGCCCTGTGAACTAGGACACTGGACAAATCATGGATTTAAAGTGAGATGCGAGAATGCCCCCGTCTAGCAGACAAGGAAAGTGAAGAGTGATGACGTTAGGCAAGAAGCAGAAAGAACCAGACATTCTCAGCAAGGCTTGGAGACAAGGTCATTTTGCTCATATAAGGGACTCTGACTGATGAGGTTCTCAGGAGTTTTCATTTCCTGAGCCTGGCTAGAAATGGCATGATGAGATCTGCCCCCAATTTCAGCTTCAAAGTAAAGAAGAGGTTGCCCTGTAGGTTTGAAAAGAAAAAGGAAAATGAAATGACATTGTTCTACTTTCCTTCTAGGACGGTATTCTCTTTCCAGCTCACATTGTTTGTTCAGCACTCACTGTACAAACAGTGTGAATACAAAGAGAAGAATCTTAAGAGGAACTTTAGGATCTTCACAAAGAAAAAGTCGATACATAGCTAGCTCACTAGATGGATGGATCAAACAGAGAGGCCAAGAGATAAAAAGTCCAAAGATACTTTCATGTATAGTTATAAAAATAGTCATGGCTGTTAGAATGAGTGAAGATAGCTTTATGGATGGCAGTAGAATTTCCAGTTTCCTGGAGGAAAACCACATAACAGAAATCAATGAGAAATCTCAGTTCTAGCAAGGAAATTTGTAGGGGAATGAGGATAAATAGCTCCTGTGGTTAAGGGAAGGAAGTGGAATTCATTTATCATGTAAAGTGGAGCAGGTGCTTTATGGTAGCAAAGAGTAAGATGATGAGATGAGTAGGGCTACTTTTAGGAGCTTATTACAAGGCCACTGTCTCATACTGCATCTAACTTTGTGTTGTAATACATAGCCCAATAAGCTGCTTTAGGAAATAGGGTATCATAAGGGTTAGTTTATGCAGAGACAACATGGTGCTGACACAGTGGTTTGATGTAGATGGACGATGATGCTGGACATGGGAGTGAGAGAGAAGTTAGGAAAAAATGGCTGACACAAGATATCCGAGGAACTCCACAGTACAGTACACAGTGATTAAATCTGTTAAAATGACTTTTTTTTTTGGACAGTGTGAACTTCTGTGTGATTCTGCATAAATAAAGCCTTGAGGCCATATTCGTGAAGCTTTGCCTGAGGCTTTTCCTTCACCAGACTGCCCGTGTGTCAGTGGATCAGCCTGTGTACCTACCATCATGAAACCTATGTGCTGCCCACCTGTGTGCAGCTCACATACACTCGTGTTTGCGTGGTTGCCTAGCAGCCTTCATCCGGAGTGAATCAAGCATGCCTGTCAGTCTATATGACTCCTCAAATTCCGTTTGGCTTCTTAGCCTCCTGTGACCCTGGCATCTGAGCAGGGACCTCACAGCTACGCTGGAAAGTAATTTTACTTGCTCAGGCCAAATAGACTAGGGGAGTGTTTGTTCTTTAATTGAAAAGCTATATGAGAATAGAAAGTTTTCCTGATGAGCTATCATCTGCATCAATAAAATTTGATTTCCCAGTGGAAGTGAACCACACACTTTAAACAGAGTAACCTGTTTGCAACAGACACAGGTAGCAGACTTACAAGATTTTATTTGCTGGATTTATGAAAAGATTGATATAACTCTATTAGTTATGGAGTCACCATGGTAGCTGAAAAATATCCTTTCCTGATGAGGAAAAAAGATGAAGAACAAATATTGATTCTTTCTATAGCTTGTTCAAATCAGCTCTTTAGAGTTCTAAATACTTGAAATAATAATAACTTTGTTGTATGAGGCTACTTGTTCTTTTCCAGATGCCCAGACTTGAAATAATCACACAGAAATTAGTAACAATTGCAATATTGTTTGGCCATATCTTAAGTGTATTTCTGTCTAACTCTTATATCTTAAACTAACCCACTTCTATTAATCCGTGTATTGCCATGTGGCTGTGGCTTACCTGGTAAAGTTCCATTCAGTGTCTGTCTCTAGCAGGGCTACATGGCTTCTCTCTGACTCTGCCTTCTTTCTCCCAGAATTCAGTTTAGTATTTCCCACCTAGCTCTGTTCTGCCCTGCTGTAGGCCCAAAGCAGACTCTTTATTCATTAGCCAATAAAAGCAACACATATACAGAAGGACTTCCACATCACCTCTTTTCTGTTTAAACAGGTCTGGGGAGACAGTTTAACAGTTAAATGTCTCTGACTGCTTTTCCAGAAGACCTCTGCTTGATTCCCAGGGACCACATGAAGACTCGCAACTTCCAATAGCTCCAGGCTCAGGGAACCTAAAGCTCTCTTTTGGACTCTTTGGGGTATTTATTAATAGCAATAAATAAGAGAACATGATGAAGAAAGAGAGAGAGAAAGAGAGAGAGAGAGAGAACACTAGTAGGAGTTGGTGGATTGATGTGATCAAATGCATTGTATACAAGTATAACTGTCAGATAAATATCATTTAAAATGATAAATAAAAAAAATCCTATGCCTTTTTCATGGTGGGAGTAGAATTGTTTTCTTTCCAGTGCTGGCTGAATTTATTTCAACATTTCTCTTCTGCTGCCTTTTCCCTTTATCACTTGGCCTGCTCCCCTCAAACCTTTCAACACCTCCTAAGATTCCTTAATATGTGTGATATATAGATTTTTTTTGGTACAAAAGGAACCAATCTCTGTTACAGATTTTGAGACTTAGACAAAACAAAAAGTGAAGAAGGCATCAATACCATAAAGGAGGGAACACCACACAGACTCTCAGCTATAAGGCATTATAAACACTTTTTTAGCCTGCATCTATCTGATGAGGAAATTCCAGTTCTCCCTTCCACTGACATTACTGTTGTTATGTTGTTATTGTTGTTACGATGTAGCCACATGTAAGAGATGATGTTTCACTGTGTACTTTCTGGAATCCTGGTTCTTAATATCTTTTTGTCAGTTGGGGAGAGGGCCTAGGAGAGGTTAGAAGGAAGAAAGGGAACAGGGAAGTGCATTTCAAGAAACCCAGTTCCCAGAAGATAATACTCTTTATTTGTCCTTGTAGAAAAGCCCTACTTGTCCATTGGAGGACATCTGAGCTCCTGCATCATCACTGAATCTGCAGCTACCTCACCTTTCTTTTGTCTGGAGGCATTCATTGCTTTCTATCATAAAGAACACAGATCTTAGATTCTTGCTCCCATAAGAGTCTAAATATAATCAGATCTTAACATATATACCACATAAAGCTTCTGCTTTGTGTTGTCACCTCAGTTATATACTGTGACTATGAATTTCTTCCTTGGTTGGATGACAACTTAGAAATGAACTATAAATGAATATAATATCTGAAACCTTTTCCTTGGGCACCCATGACAGATAAATGTACATGATAATTCACATCCTGTTTTAGGAGTCAATCCATGGAAAGTTTAAAGAAAAACATTTAGGTGACAAGGTCATAAATTATAAACATATGTTTATATGACTTTAAGAAGTTTTGATTTTGACGTTCATTCAAAAGTAAGATTTGTTTTGTGATCTGAGATCTAACATGCTTGGTCTCATTTTGAGAAAGATACCATGCACACAAGAAAATAATTACTATTTTGTTTCTAGATTATGTATGACAATATATTGGCTTTTTGTACAATGATGACAGACTGATCCTTGATGCATGTAATTTAAAATTTAAAAGACCAAAAGACCACACAACCACATGCATATATACATATGCCAGAGAGAGAGAGAGAGAGAGAGAGAGAGAGAGAGAGAGAGAGAGAGAGAGAGNGAGAGTGAGAGGGAAGGAGGGAGGGAGAGAGAGAGAGAAAGAGAGAGAGAGAGAGATTTTGACTGGGAATAAAAGTCTTCTAGGAAAGTTTTATACACACACATCTACAATAAGAGAAAGAAAAACACAGAACATTAGTTTAAAATTCCATGAGTGCTGAATGGAACTCCTTGCTTCTTTACTTCTGCTTCAGATGAATTCTAGACTTGGCTTACTCATGACTACAAGAATCTCAAGATGTCTTGAATATCCTGGTGAATTTTCTCATCCATGTATCCCAGGAGACAACATCCTGGACAGTTTAAAGAATAGTTCATAGCATGGAGGAGACCTTGATGTCAGGTGGGGCATGACACTTAGTCAGGATGTCCACTGAATCCCACACTGAAATGTAGTAGGTGATTGGCAGCTCCTGCTGGGAACAAGCATTATGAGTGCTTTGTGTGCCTCTCCTAGGGGCTTGAGGGAATATGTAGGAATGTTCTTTGAGATTCTGAGGTTCATGGCAGGGTGTAAGGGGATCAGAGAGTGGAACTGAGCTTTTGTGCTAATGCAGTTTCATTTTTCTGTATCATCTGGTGGAGGCTTGAGATTTATCTTTGGTGGTACCAAAAAGTTCCAAGTTTGTTGAAGAAAAGCTGACTTTTCCTGGAACTCAGTTTTTAGTAGAACACATGTCCTACATTATTTTCATTAAGCACCTTTTGTTGAGAAAAATATTTCTTTTAAAAATAACTAACTTTCATCAAATTTGCAGAATTTATGTTAGTTATCATCGTGCCTTAATTTCAAGTAATGGAAATCAATTCTGGCTCTAGTTTGTGAGCCTGGACAGGGTAGAAGATGGATTGAAAACTTTAGTTGCCTGAGAGTGGAACAATTTCTTGGATTCTGCTAGGGTGTAAGAGATGAGCTATGACTTCACATGCACCTGCAAGTACTTCTGCTTTCCCAAACACTGATCTAAAGCACTTAAAACAGAGCTCTTCCTTGGTTTCCCTCTAAACCTTTCTGCTACTAGAAGGGGCTTGAGCTCTTTTTTGTAACGGCACTTTCCACGACTAATGCTCTAATTATTGTAACACGTTTGGCCAATTCTTATTTTCCCTATCGTCTATGTTTGTTGTGAACGAGAAATTCATCAATTCCTTGTGCCTACAATTGCCGTTGTCCACAGATATGATCTGGATTGTTTTTTTTTTTCTTGTTTGATCCTCTACTTATTCAGAATAGTACCAGGGATTTGGATCTCCACTGAGCTTTTATTCACCCGGGATTTTCTTCCAGATGGACACTCATCAAAATTAAAAGGTGTAAAAAACATAGAGATCTTAGATTATTGATATAAACATTCTCATTAAAATTCAGAGTGAAGTCTGTATGATTCTGCTGGTACTGCTGGGTACTTTGAGTAGCAAAACTCTTTACTCTGAGTGCTCAGTGCTAACTTCTATATTTTCTTCCTTACTTCTGGTTCTTTGGTAAAGGTCATAGAGAAAAGAAGTCCAGGCATTTGCTGGCCAATATGAGGGGACAGTTGCTAAGTCACAAGAACTGGAAGCTCTCTGCCCTTCTGCTTTAGTGTGAAACACTTCTAGTTTGAAGAGTCAAAACAAACTGCAGGACTCTAAATGTTGATAGAGAATAACCTGACTAGATAATTGGGACTCAAGCACAAGCTAGAACCTTACATAGCCATTAAAGCAGCGAAGTGGCATTGGAGCCATGGTAATGGAAATGATAGCTTCAGAGAGCTGAAGCAGGACAACTACACAAAGCATATCCAAACCATGGCCACAGATTGTTGGAAACCACATCAGTAGCAGAAGTTGCCCATGGAGAAGGAGACTAAGTGAATGAAATGGAAGTTTCATCCTCATGCATATTTATAACGTAGGAGTTTATACTCTGAAGAAGAACCTGTTAAAAATGGCTTACTGTTATTTCAAATAATCTTAAAAGAATTACTGCCTTTTCTGCCATATTAGTTTTATCTAACCACCTACCTGAAAAAGTAAATAAAGTGAGAAATGCATAAATAATATTTGTTCCCCAAAACAGCATTTCAAGAATCAGAAACATGAGTAAACAAAATTGAATTCAAATATTGTCCGAATTAGTAGACAACAGAAATTTTTCTGCTCCCTGATTTTCTCTTCATTAAAAGAAAATAAGCTAGTTGTAAAGGTGTGGACTCCTCATATTAAAATAATAACACTAATCTACATAGTCCAGAAATGAACTCTATAGTAAAACTCAATAATTTCACTACTGTAATTTTAAAATTTAGATCTTGTCTACATTCAGAGTTATTTTATTCATTTGCTTTGATTATCTTTGTTGCTAGTAATGTCATAAATCAAAACATGTTCATGAAAATCGTACCAACTAAAACAACATATCTTGGGGTAAATGGGTTTTTATAATTCTCTTGTAAAGTTTCTCTACATGACTAGACTATAGGAAAGATGTAAGCTGTTAACTCATTGAATCAGGCTGAAATCTAAATGTTCTGTTCTTCTAGATTCACACCTATGACTTTTATGTAAATATATACTATTTTGAGTAGTGTAGCGTAATTTATCACACTCCAGTGTTGGGAAAGATACCTTCACTTATTCTGAATATTCTTAACAGAAATTAATATTTCACATGGGACAGAAGCTTTTATACACTATCATCACTGAAAACTTATGATTTGTTTTCTTATTTCCTGTCTATGATGGTGGTAATTGCTGTGTCAATACTCTGAAGCCTAGGATTTAATATGATATATGCTTTGATCTAATTGATCATATTCAAGACCTGCTATCTCTAAAAGTTATATTTGATGCTATGGACTTATTAATAAATGAAAGACTAACAAGAAGCTTATAATTCATACTGGAGAATTTTTATAAACTTATAATGCAGAAAGTGGTAGATAAAATGAGAGGACAATGTAATGCTATGATATTTTATCATAGTATTGCTGAAACTAATAAAAAATACTACAAAGATCCATTGATGGATGAATAGATAGGAAAAATACATTTTATTTTATTAATATCTATTGCTTTATATGTAATGCTTTATAAGTGTTATGCTATTGAATAATTTACATAACATATTTTGGCTTAGAATGAAGAACTGATAAATTTTATAGCATACATAAACCTTGAAGATACTGCACTAAATACAGAAATTGCAAAATAAAACCCTCACTATATAATCTCATTTATACCTAGAGTAGTTTAATTCACAGAAAAAGGAAGGGAAATAATGGTTACCAGGGGTTGTCACTGGGGAAAGCCAGAGGCATTCTTAAATGATTTCAGAATTTCAGTTTGAAAACAGGCTGTTTACAGTGCACCAAATGACATTTGGAAAATGGTGACCGGTTGGTTTCTCACTCTGGGTGCCTTGGATGCCTGTACATGAAGCAGTTAATCACACCAATGAGAAGGAAGCTAAGTGTGTTCATCTGTAGCAATAGTACCTAGCATTCTGCTTTCATACTAACTGCCTTGTGTTGAAGACAATACAGCTACTATTATCTGAAGTAGATTTGATGCTGGCATCATTTAGGTAGCAAAGAAGCCTTTTTGAAATGCTAACTACTCTCAGCAGCATCAGGTACCACCTGTAAAAAGCTGTTGATGTTTCTGATGCATATGTAATTGCCAGGTGCATAAAAGATTAGTTAAAATGGTGTTCCCATTCATTGGATGAGTTTCTCAACATAGCAATAGCTTAACACTTTTATAATGTGTAACACTCTGACTGTGTGCTCTTGGGATGATAGGTAAACTCCTGTTTAGTTAAGCATACATTGAAATTTGTTTTCTTTTCTTTTTTTTTTTAAATATAATTTTTTATTGAAAAAAAAAAGATTTCCGCCTCCTCCCCGCCTCCCCTTTCCCCCCCCCTCTCCCCTTTCCCCCCTCCTCCCTCTCCTCTCCCCCTCCCCCCCACTCCTCTCCCCCTCCCTCTCCAGTCTGAGGGGCAGTCAGGGTTCCCTGCCCTGTGGAAAGTCCAAAGTCCTCCCCGCTCCATCATGGTCTAGGAAGGTGGACATCCAAACTGGCTAGGCTCCCACAAAGCCAGAACATGAAGTAGGATCAAAACCCAGTGGCATTGTCCTTGGCTTCTCAGCAGCCCTCATTGTCCGCCATATTCAGAGAGTCCGGTTTTATCCCATGGTTTTTCAGTCGTAGTCCAGCTGGCCTTGGTGAGTTCACAATAGATCAGCCCCACTGTCTCCGTGGGTGGGTGCACCCCTCGTGGTCCTGACTTCTTTGCTCATATTTTCCCTCCTTCTGCTCCTCCTTGGGACATTGGGAGCTCAGTCCAGTGCTCCAGTGTGGGTCTCTGTCTCTATCTCCATCCATCTCCAGATGAAGGTTCTATGGTGATATGCAAGATATTCATCAGTATGGCTATAGGATAGGGTCATTTCAGGTTCTATGTCCTCAGCTGCCCCAGGAAGTAACTGGGGACATCGCCCTGGGCACTACACACACACACACACACACACACACACACACACACACACACACACACAAATATTAGTTGCCTTCTTTCTGCAAACATTTGCCTTACCCACTGCCTCCAGGGATGTGCAGAATATAACTTGCTTTTGAAACCTTTTTTTTTTCTTAAAATGCTTATTTGCAGTTAAAGCTTTCTACCTGAAAATACAGACCAGGATGCATATTCATAAAACCCCGAAGAAACACTATTATTAGCACTGGCACTCAAATTCACAGAGACATCCAATTAATCTCTTAATTCATTTAGCTCCTCCTCACTGACACAAGATTATTTAAGTACCAATGATATGCTTCCATATATCTCTAACAATAGGGCTTAAACACACAGATGCCCCAACAGACCAACAGAATGAGGAAAATGAGATTTTTTTCTTTCATACAGGATGGTTTATGAATCTATCTGTTTAAGCAGGAATGAAAAAGAATGAAGCACTGGTCACTTGTTCCTGGGATTCCTGCAAAGAAATAAAGGGCATTAGAAAACCTTAAATCTATTTTTTTTAAAGTAAATGAATTAATCATTGTTCAGAACACAGTAACTCGCCACCTTCTTAGATCTGCTTTTCCTTCTCTAGCTTCCATATACAGAAGGTATACAACTCAGATCTTTTCCTTTCAATACTCAATGTGTTGTCATGGTGATCAGTATCTGCACAAAAAAGATGTAGTTCATTCAATTTTATTGAAAGCTAATGGAGCTCAATGACCCTGATCATGGGTACTATCTCTCTGCATTGTTAATTTAAAATATTGTTTCCAGTGTATCTATATAATGCATACAAATGGATCTTGACCAACAAAAAGGCTACAAACCCCTTACTAACTGTAATTATCCATATTAAGAGTTATGACAAACTTTGATAAGTGTACTTTTTTACAACACTTCAAGTTTACTCCTGTTTTCATGAGTTATAGAGATATTCTTCTATAAAAAAGAGAATCTTGAGCACTTTATTTTGTACTTCCCTAAAAATCTCAGATCTTTCAGAATTATAGGAACTTTCATTTCTTAAAGCAAAAGCTTGAACTATGGCCTATAAAAAATGCGACATCAATAACATGTAGTGGAATAAAATAGTACAACAGAAACGATGTCTGATTTGCACATGTTTCTTTCCATTTAAAACTTTATTGTTTCACTTCCAAAGAAGATAAGGAAATAATATTTTTAGATTGGAAAAGAAAGTTATAAAGGTGCCTGCTGTCTTAAAGGATGCTCCTAGTTCTTATGGTGGAAGGCACTGCTAATGAAGATAGAGATAAGAGGCATAAATAAACCTCTGAATAGTCATCCAGAGTCTGAGACTGCAGGAGTCAGGATTTTTAGGCATCATTGCCTGTTTCAGTTGTTCTTAAGAGGCACTCAGAAAGATAAAGAGTCATAGATTGGGAATACTGTATTGACACTGACCATAAAGAAATTTCTCTTATGGGCTCATCACCTCTGTAAGCCATCTGTGAATGAAATGTGCTTAGGTTTCTCAGTCATAAAGTTTTGATTAGCTTCATTGTTCTCTTAGAAATGTATCAGAAATGAAGCTATCAGTGAATTCGTGAGTAAGAAGCATATAGAGCTTTATTTTTCCATTTTTCACCTTGAGTTCTCATTCTTGAGCTATAATTATATACAAAAGAGTAGAGTTTTATTCAGGATAAGACTAAAATGAACTGCATGGATGTTTTGTTTAATTAATGAAGTGAAAAGACAAACTGTGGAAAAGACGACATGACCAGAAAATGGTGTAGGCATATGAGCTATCCAACACACAGAAAAATGAAATTAGACCCATATCTATCACCTGCCAAAACTAATACCAAATGGATTAAAGACCTAAACATGAAACCTGAAACACTTAAGCTGCCTGAGAAAAACGTAGGCAGTATCCTACATGATGTAGATAGAGGAGGCAGCTTTCTGAATAGGATTCCATTTGCCTAATAATTAAGGTTAGCAATTCACAAGTGGGACTGTAGACAACAACGAGCTTCTGAAGAGCTAAGGAAATAATCAACCAGGGGAAGAGGAAGCACACAGAATGGGAGGGAATTTTTGCCAGCTAGCCATCCATCTGATGGAGGTTTAAAATCTAGAATATACAAAGAACTAAAAAAAAAAATAAGAGTATAAAACAAATGACCCATTTGTAAAAACAGGACTATTGCCTGGACAAAAAGTTCTCAAAGAAAAAAAATGACTATAAAATATATGAAGAAGAATTTTTATGTATCTTTAGCAGTTATGGCAATGAAAATCAAAATAGCCTTAATATTTCATCTTACCCCAATCAGAATGATAAAGATCCAAAAACAGTATACTGCAAATGTTGGAGTGAGTGTGAAGAAATAGGAACCCTTATTTACTGTTCATGGGATTAGAGCCACTCTGGAAAACAGTGTGGAAAATTCCCAAAGTGCTAAAAAGAAATCTCCCATACGGCCAGTTATAGCATTCTGTGGCATATGCTCAAAGGTCTTGACTTCTTACTCCATAGATGCTTGCTCAGTCAGTTCCACTGTTGCTGTACTCAGAATAGGCAGGAAATTGAAACAATCTAACTATCCTTCAGCCAGTGAATGGATAACAAAAATGTGGTACATATACACTATTGAATCCTATTTAACTGTAAAGAAAAATGGACCATGAACTCTGCAAGTAAATGGACAGAACTTGGAAAGATTAATTGAGTGAAGTAACCCAGACCCAGAAAGACAGAGACCACAAGTTCTCGCTCATCAGAGGGTCTGGCTCCAGATCTTCAGTTGTGAGCACATACTCTGTAGTAAGCACAGAAATAGGGAAAACACTGGGATGACTGCTGGGGTATAAGATAATAGGGAATGATAGAGAACAGAATTGCAGGTATAAGTCATCTAATTAGGGAAATGGGGAAATGAGGAGGCTCTGGTTATGGAGGGGAAGACAAATGCAGAAAAAGGAGGGATGGGGATAAAATAACAGTAAGGAGGTCTGAAAGAGTAATAAGGAATCGCACCATTAGCTAACTATTCGCTTATAAAATCCTGTATACAAGTATTATAAACATGCACACACACATTGTTTAAATACAGTTTTCTCATCTGGGATGACAATATTCCCTCTAATCTAGACCCCCTAACATAAAACCCAACACCAGACATGAAAAGTCCTCTTTCGAGTATTCAGTCAGGGTTAACCAAGAGACTCCCAAAACATAGATGCTATTGCTTAAGCCGTTGGTTGCCTAGAGATGAAAGGTAAGTCCCTATATGAAGATACCATTCTCTTTAGACACAGGGCTCAGTGGTTTCTGAGCTGGAATTGAAGTTCTCCTCCCTGAGAACTAGGTTTCATTGTACCAGGAGGCACCTTGTAGGATTCCAAAAGAGGGAAGCTAAGAACAGTCCTGCACAGCTACAATGTCTATGAACCATAACAAAGATCAGAATGGCAAAAGAATCCTAAGCATGCAATAGTGGCTTTCATACCTCGGTAGTAGCCAATAGCTCCTTAAGTGGACTTCAGGCTGTAGTTGACTGATTTTACTCTTTTGGCTCTTTTGTCTTTGGAGAGGCCCACTACCCAGCTCCCAAATAAATCGCACAGAGTCTTATTATTTCTTATGAATGCCCGGCCTTAATTTAGCTTCTTTCTTAGCAGCTTTTCATAACTTAATCATCCCATCTACCTTTTGCCTCTGGGCTTTTATCTTTCTCTATTATATACCTTTCTTTACTTTTTACTCCATAGCTGGCTGTGTGGCTCGGCGATTGCTCCTGGAGTCCTCCTTTTCTTATCTTTTCACTCCTCCTTTTTCTCCGCTCAGATTTCTCTTTCTATTTATTCTCCATGCCTAGCAGCCCCTCCCATCTGCTGCCTAGCTATTGGTTGTTCAGCTCTTTATTAGACCATCAGGTGTTTTAGACAGGCAAAATCACACAATGAATGCAACATAAAAGAATGCAACACACCAGGCAGTGGTGACACACACCTTTAATCCCAGCACTCAGGAGGCAGAGGAAGGCAGATCTCTATAAATTTGAGGACAGCCTGGTCTACAAGAGCTAGTTCCAGGACCAGTTCCAACGTTACAGGGAAACCCTGTCTCAAAAAAGAAAAAGAAAAAAAGAATACAGCACATCTTTGCATCATTAAGCAAATGTTCCACAGTATAAACAAATGCAACACATCTTCAACTCTTATTTTTAGAAACCCAGACAATAATCCAAGATTAGTGAAGTCATGGATCTTGGAGAACCTACAACGACCATTTTTTTTTTTAAACCAGGATAATCCTTAACCAGACTCTAAGTATCTGCCCTTATGCCCACAGATAAATGTAGTCCTCACACCTTCTCGAGAATACTCCTTTGCAACAGACAGAGACCATTACAGAAAACTACAACCAATCAAAATGCAGATTTTTGAAGTATACTCCACGTGGATACATATACAAAACAATGCCTGCACCTCAGATTCAGGGCCCATCACAGAAGAAGCAGCAGCAAGAATGTCAGAGCCAGAGAATCATGGAGTTTTCTGTGAGACTGTGTCTTCTGGTAACATCAGAAGCTACACCTATATAGTCTTACCAACGTGATTGTCCAAATATGAGCAAAATGTGGAAGACAGCAATAGACATACCAAACTATAAGGCAACAAGCCCACAAGGCTTCTGTCCTGCACAAAGAACTATAGGCAGCTGAGGAAATCTGGGAACAAGAAAGGTGGCCCTCCCAGGGAAGAACACACCAATTTTGTTCAATGCCAAATGGTCATCCCTGAAAACAGAAAAATAAATAGCAGTATACAGACTAGATAGCTTTTACTTAGGAATATATA
>NW_026067934.1:11709707-11733732 GCF_014885135.2 Alexandromys fortis
TTAAAAAAGAAAAAAATCAAGACATATATATGGGGGAAAAGGTTATTTTAGGAATTTTAGGGACTCGTGCAACTCAAAAGAAACAAGAAAATATCAGTGCACATAAAATCTGAGCAAAAAGAATCAGAAATTATTTTAAAAGATATTCAAAAGACCAAGAAATACATTAAAAGGTCTTTAAAGCTACTAATAATCAAAAGAATACCAAGAAAAATATCCATGACATTCTAACTACGTGTTAGAATGTCTTCTATCAAAAAGACATTGCTAGCCGGGCGATGGTGGCGCACGCCTTTAATCCCAGCACTTGGGAGGCAGAGGCAGGCGAATCTCTGTGAGTTCGAGACCAGCCTGGTCTACAGAGCTAGTTCCAGGACAGGCTCCAAAGCCACAGAGAAACCCTGTCTCGAAAAACCAAAAAAAAAAAAAAAAAAAAAAAAAAAAAAAAGACATTGCTTACGTAGCAGAACAGACACCAGGACACAAAGGTGGTTTTCCTAAAGTAAGGCTAATAATCCATTGCATTGGGCTTTACTGACCTCTAGAATTTCTCCTAATTCAGGAAAGTCTACTGTGCAATTTGTGTGGCCATGGGGCCATGGGGGACTGCATTTCCCTCTACCTTAATTAACGACAACAGTAACAAATAGGCAAAGACTGGGGTGAAGAGTAAAGGCAATCTTGCTCAATGGTCACAGAAATGAAAGTTAGTGTACCCACTGTGAGGTGAGAGGCAGGGTTGCGAGGTGATGTTGAAGTGTACAGACTTTCAGTTAGAAGTTAAAGTGATGTATTCTACAACATGATAACTACAGTTTACATCTCTCATTTATTCCCACGTCTCATCTCAAAAACTTAATTAACTAGATTGATTTATTCATTCTAGAACATCCAAAAGTACAAAAGTGTCATGTTGTACATGATACATAGATACAATTTTGTCAATGAAAAAATGTAAAAAGAAGAAAATTGCTGTCCTAGCTCTATCCTAAAAGGCATGTAGCCATCATACAGAATCTTTGCAACATGGGCTGTCTGTTAAGTGGACATTAAGTTGTTTTCTCACTGACCACATGGGTACAAGGAAAGGGTCCAGTCACAGTGGGGACACACTGAAAGCAATGCAAAATATGAGCCATGAATATTACTTCCTATGATGAGATAATTTGAGTGCATTCTTTGAAACATGAATTTAAACAATTTGAAATAAGGGCATAAAGGAAAAACAGAACAGCACTCACTTCTTTATAAATATTCTATATAAAGAATCATATAATTGTCTTTTAAAAGTTATAATTATACTTTCCTTGTTGCAGTTGTTTTATTTCTGAGATGATGTTTATAGACAAAATTTTATTTTAAGCACATTAAGGGTACTGGTTATTTAAAGTAACTCCCCATTGAACATTCTGTGGAATAAAGAATGCTTTTAACATGCAAATAGATAATCCCTATCTAATCATTTTTAAAGTCTTGGTTTCATAAGATGTTTTCTAGAAGTAGGATACAGCTGTGAGGTTGTCAGAAACATCTGGTAGTTTGCCTGTGGAACTGCTCATGTCTTCCTTGTGGTACCTTCAAAACAGAAAGCCTGCTGGCCTCCTAGGAAGAAAGAGACATAGAGTCCTTCACAGTCACTCAAGTGTGGAGAATTAAAGAGAGGAATTCCTCTGAGTTTCCCCCGTGATTAGGCTCTGCTATTTTCCATGGTAAAGCCTTAAAGCAAGCAAATGACTCCAAACAAAATAATAGCCTTAATGAAGTCAATCTCATATTCTCAAGGCCCAGGCCTCATTAATAATCATAAATCATACTCCCTCTCAAGCTAGTTCAAATGTCTCATGCAAGGAGTTTTGCACAAGATTCTTTATATGTCTACCTTTTAGGTTGATAACATTTCAGGTGCTAAAAATGTTTAAAATTAAAGGTTAGGAATGTGAAAATTTCTCAGAAACTCAAAACAAGGAAAGTTGCAATGAGTTCCAAAAAGAAATGTTTTGTAGGTTCCAGATTAATATTCTAGTCCTTTCCTCCTGAAATCAAGTCTGTGTCAGAGTTCAATATTGCAAAAGTTTAATCTTCAGGTCGGTTGCTTGGCTGCTAGTGTATGCTCGCCACATATTCGCCATGAGAAAGGCTGTTGGGGTAAAGCAGGGTTAAATAAAGTGCTTTGGCCATGGAATTTCTAAAGTATAACTTGCCACGTATCAAATTAGAACAAGAGCATTCTGACAGGATTTGCTAAATGTTATTTTTTAGAAACTTACCCAAGGAATCCACCAGCATGTTTTATCATCAACTAAAGAATACTTGGTGATTAATCTAACAAAATAAATTTTAATGCACCTTCAAGAAAAAAGAAAGGTTTCTCTAACCATAAGTCATTAAGAGTTGTAAGGACTCAGACAAGTGTGATGTCATGATAAAGTGACTAATGTCATAATAATCAGAACTAATTCTAGAGCCTAACTTCCAGGGGCCATTCTGACTGCTAACAGTTATTTATGGAAAAATTTGAAATGAGTTTCGTTTCTATGCACTTCAGTTGCCTGAAGTACTTCCCTATAACAGCATTGTGTTTGTGCTTGCATTCGTGTGCTTATGTGTGTTTGTGTGATACACGAAGGGATATAGCACTATAAGGCATGTGTGGCGATAAGAAAATAGGATGCAGAGAAGTGGTTCAAAAAATAAAACCCAGAGTATGTGTTCTGTCAATGTCATACATGAAACAGTTCTGTGACTCTCTAGCCATGGCATTATGAGTTTACTGGAGAACTCAGGCATCGTGGCTGACATTGCAGTTACCAAAACAGAAGGATAGCAAGGCGGGGCTTCTTTGTATCAGAGGTGTGAAAAATAATGAAGAACTAAAACTTGTTCCTCTGTTCTGCAAGTGAGAGAAAGCACCAAATGGAGTCTGACAGAACATTCTCATTTCCCAAAAGAACATTCCAGTTTTTAATCAGACTTTCTGAGGTTTCTGTCTGTAGAGAAATGTGGGATGTAGCCAGAGGGCTTGTCAAATCGAGCTCTTTGTTTTCTTAATAACAGAGAAAATGAAACTTTTTTGAAAATCACATTTGTCTTTAAAACTGTGTAGAGACTGGTTATTAAATAGAGTTCTAAACAGAGAGTGAAGATTCCACAGTAGATTGAGCACCAGTCACATTTGACTCTGGGAAGTCACTGAATCAGTCTATCTAGGTTTCATGTTCCTCACAAGGGAATGAGGGCAACCCCTTGGTTTTCTAACGATGAATATGATGATAATAATTTGATCAGGATAGAGCACTGGAGAATGTTTTAGAAACAGTTGAATGAAAAACAAGCAATTAATAGTGGAAAACTATACCCCAGGAAAGTCTAGATTTATGTCCTTTATTACATTAATCATATGGATCAGGATAAAAATCTCAGTTCTAGAGTTTACTGCTACTATGTACATGATTTAAGAATTAATAAGCTGGGCACTGGCAACACATGCCTTTAATCCCAGCACTCGGGAGATGGGCAAATGGATCGATCCCTCTGAGTTCAATGCCAGCCTGGTCTACAGAACAAGTTCTGGGACAGCCAAAGCTACACATAGAAACTCTGTCGCAAAATAAAATAAAATAAAATAAAATAAAATAAAATAAAAATTTGATAAGCCCCAACTTCACAAACAGCCAGAAATAAGCTGGGCTTGTTTTTCTGTGTGCCAAATTAAAACAAGACTAAGATGCTGCTGTAAGATGCTGTGAGGGTCTTCCTGCCCTGATTTCCTTCAGTGATGGTCTGCAATGTGGAAGTATAAGCAAAATAAAGCATTTCTTCCCCATGTTGTTTATGGGCTTGGTGTTTCATCGGAGCCACAGAAAGAAAACTAAGATATTATTCAAAGAATAATTTAGCTATCAACTTAAGCACTTTCTTCCTCTTTGGGAGTTCTCTGAAAGTACAAAGAACTATGTGTGAGGATATTTTCTCAGATCCTATTGATTAAAAAAATATCCTTCTCTTAGAATGGACTTAGATTCTTGATTCTACATGACTGCCCACAGACTCAGAGGTACATTCTGATAGTAGCATAGACACTCATGAGTCCAAGAAGCTGTCATACAGAGGACAAATTAAGCTTCAGTTATCTTCATCAGTTAAGGAAGGTGGTTAGATAAAACTGATATGGCAGAAAAAGCAGTAATTCTTTTAAGATTATTTGAAATAACAGTAAGCCATTTTTAACAGGTTCTTCTTCAGAGTATAAACTCCTACGTTATAAATATGCATGAGGATGAAACTTCCGTTTCGTTCACTTAGTCTCCTTCTCCATGGGCAACTTCTGCTACTGATGTGGTTTCCAACAATCTGTGGCCATGGTTTGGATATGCTTTGTGTAGTTGTCCTGCTTCAGCTCTCTGAAGCTATCATTTCCATTACCATGGCTCCAATGCCACTTCGCTGCTTTAATGGCTATGTAAGGTTCTAGCTTGTGCTTGAGTCCCAATTATCTAGTCAGGTTATTCTCTATCAACATTTAGAGTCCTGCAGTTTGCTTTGACTCTTCAAACTAGAATTTCCATGAATATGTTTGTACTATACCATTTTTCATATAAGCTAAATATTTCATAAGTTATCTTCAATAAAGAAAAAAATTCAAAATGATTATATCTGTGTCTTTGTTATGGTAGATGTTATGTTAAAATGGATTCCCTTATATATGTTTAAGATTGTTAAAATGATTTGTTTTTGTTTTTTTCAAGACAGGATTTCTCTGTAGCTTTGGAGCCTGTCCTGGAACTAACTCTGTAGACCAGACTGGCCTCAAACTCATAGAGATCCACCTGCCTCTGCCTCCCAAATGCTGGAATTAAAGGCATGCACCACTGCTGTTCGGCTTAAAAATGAAGTTTTTAAGAGTCTCTGAGTTTTTTATAAATGCATGGATTTAACTACAAGAATATAGGAGGAAGCTGCGTATCTCATCATGCATAATGCCTCTCTAGTTTCCCCCTGAAGGGTGTATTCAACAGGCATGCTTAAATAAACAGACCAGCTCAAAACAACAGATATAATTTAATAACTGAAAAACGGGAAAACTCATGAAGTAAAAGTTCCGATGCCTAAACGGGTCAGGCGAACAACTCCCGCAGAGAGCAAGCGCACCTGAATCTCTAGGTTTTCTTCCCCTGGGGACCAGGTCGCCACACCCAAGGAAGATGTGATTGGCTGAGCTTCCCTATCATCTCCCCCTTTTGTCTAAACAAGATCGAACCCAATACAACTATATACAATCAGAACAGATACAAAATATAAAATTACAAACAATAAACAATATTAAGCAAGAAACAACAAAAGTTTTACTAAGCATTCTATTTCAAGGAGTCTAAATAAAGTATTGAAATTAAGTTTAGCTAAATCATGAGTAGGGTAACTACAGTTATCTAATCTTCAACTCCATCAAAGATCTGAGAAGGGAAGTAATATTACTTGAGTCAACAGGAAGTACAATCAAGAAACTTCCAAAATGTGCAACAAATGACAGAGACAACTGACTACCTGGGCAATCACCCAAAGTCTCATTTGCAATGCTGAGGCAACCAACTTTGGCTAAGGCCTAACGTAACTGACACACCATTTTCAAAGGCAAGAAACATTTCAGAACTATCTTACCCTGTCTTGGCAGGATATGACAATCCTGTTTTTATCCATTTATGGATACTCTGTATCTCTGTCAGTGGTTGAGGTATGGGCTTTTCTTTGCCCAAAGGCCAGTTCTGCCAAGAAGAAGACAAGCTCCAAGTGGAGTGTCTTTGGTGCTCAACATTCTCTCAGGAGTAGAGCGGTGTTGCCAGGAGTGATTGTCTCACTACCACGGAACTCTAGGTTAGATTAAAGGCCTTTTTCTACAGCTCTTTGAAAAAGGTTGAAGATTATACTATCTATACTAAATATAATCTCTACGTATCCAAAAAACCTGATTAGCCTAAATATAAATATGACAAACATAGATGAATATTGATCTATAATTCTCAATACCTATCTAACTTAAAGACTAAGAGAATAAACAACTGTGAAATAAATGAGGACAATGACATCCAAATGTAAACAATGTATATCATTATATAAACAATATATAAGTATCTCAATCAGAGGTAGAAATGTGCACTGCAACATGGTAAATATATATATATATATATGTATGTATATATATATATATATATATCTCAATACAATACATATATATGAAATGTTTTAAACAGAGATAGAAGCATACTCATATACAATATTCAATATAATTTAACTTTGTATCAATATACAAGAATTGTCTGAAAACAATAACTCACAAATACCAATCTATAATCCCATCACTAATTATCCTTCTTTTTTTAACAACAGATATAATTTAATGATGTGGGAGTGTCATATATCAATCTGTTGATTTCATTGGTTAAGCAATAAAGAAACTGCTTGGCCCTGATAGGTGAAAACATAGGTGGGAGGAGTAAACAGAACAGAATGCTGGGAGGAAGAGGAAGTGAGCTCAGACTCGACAGCTCTGCTCTCTGGAGCAGAGGCGCCATGCTCCCTTCTCCCGGGTAGATGTGATAGCTCTGCTCTCTGAGGTACTCGCAATGAAGCTCCAACCCAGGATGGACATAGGCTAGAATCTTCCCTGGTAAGCCACCTCGTGGGCTACACAGATTATTAGAAATGGGCTAGTCCAGGTGCAAGAGTTAGCCAAGAAGAGGCTAGATATAATGGGCCAAGCAGTGTTTAAAAAAATACAATTTGTGTTTTGTTATTTCGGGGCATAAGCTAGCCGTGCAGGTGGCTGGGGTGCTGGGGACACAGCCCTGCCACTCCTATTACAACAATTTAATAATTGAAAAACTGAAACTCATGTGACTGGAATAAAAGTTCCTATGTCTGTCTAAACGGGTCAGGCGAACATTGCGTGCAGAGAGTGAGCACATCTGGATCTCTAGGTTTTCTTCCCCTGGGGACCAGGTCTCCATATCCAAACAAGATGTGATTGGCTGAGCTTCCCCATCATTTCCCAAATGATAGCCTGATGTCTTTGCAATTCTCAGTGCCTACTTATGAAATCCTTCTAACTGTATCATTTAGACACCAACTCTAGGCATTGCCATAGACTAGGGAAGGGAATAGTAGATGACAAGACAGCCCTCTTAGGACAGGATTCATGCCTGCTTTTGTATAGGTCACAGTGGGGCTCTCCTGGAAAGTGAATGAAGCAGAGGAACAACATTTTGAGTGGGTTTAGCAATGGGAATTGTGACAGGAGTCAGAACCTGAGCTCCCTCCACAGTGGGCTATCTTAGCTATGTTTTTATTAATGTGATAGAGCGCCATGGCCAAAAGCATCTTGGGGAAGAAAAAATATATTTCTGCTAACAGTTGTAGCCCATTATAAAGAACAGTCAGGACCAGGTAGGAACCTTCACTGTCAAAAACTGACCTCTGATTTTTGGTTCACTGTCTACAAATTATGTTATCTATCCAAACTTAATTTAATACAAAGTTTAAATTTTGACTTTTATTTAAGAAGACAGTTGTAAATATATAAAATAGTAAATATTGTCATATTTAAATGAGAATTACAATTTAGGGCAGATGCAATGATATAAATATGACATCATTAGGTATCATGGTGACAAATGTGACTGCATTTCCGCTCAGGCTTGAGTAGGAGGAAAGCCTCATGAGTCAGTCAAAACCTTTCCTTGGATGTGGGGTGAGGTCTTGACTCATTTCTGGAAATTTCAGGTCAGATCGATAAGAAATGCCCATCAAACTTCACGATAACACAGGTAAATCACAAGTGCACAGATGACCATGAAAACATGCTACTTTCTCCAAACTTCTCACTATACTTTCTTCTCTTTTCAAGGGTAACACAACTTTTTCTTCTTTTTCTTTTTTTAGATTTATTTATTTCTTATGTATACAGTGTTCTGTACTGCATGCATACCTGCAGGCCAGAAGAAGGACCCTCATTACAGCTAATTGTGAGTCACTATGTGGTTGCTAGGAAACGAACTCAGAACCCCTGGAAAAGCAGCCAGTGTTCTTAACCTCTGAGCCATCTCTCCAGTCCCAACACAACTTCTTAAAAGAACATTTTGGTGCTTCTCCAATTTTAAAGTAACCAGCTTAGTCAAAAGTATTCTTGACACAATTCTTCCTTCTTAGCTTAGCGGTGATGCCAAGGTGACTTATGCTCACAACAGTTGACCAAGGCTCTTCTTGGAAAATAAGGAAAACAACACTTTATAAAACCTCTCATAGGATATGCAGAAAAGCATTCCAAGTCTTACTTCTTTGTGTTAGAATTGAATTTCTTCCAAGTTTGACAAGAGATTCCAACCCCCTCCTCCTCTAAATTACCTCTGCAATATACTGTTCATTTCCTGTTTGGTGGCTGCCATGACTCAGTAGTTTCCTGCTCATTTTCAAATTGTAACCCAGGCCATGTGATCTCATTATTGATTTTTCAGCATTTCATAAATTAAGTTGGCTCTGTTCTGGAACCAATGCAGGTCTATGGTGCATCAAGAATATAAAAGTAGGAAGTCTATGAAGTATCATTTTTTTTTCTCACACCTCATGAGAGTAAAAAGAATAGGAGAAAATAGAATCTAGCTGACTTTGTTTTGGCCTTAGTCTGATGTGAGTAGTGATATATATATATTTTTTTACCATCAGTGATTTGCCTAGAGAAGAATTTTAAGAGGTGCCATATAAAATGGCCATTTTATCTGGGAAAGGCTAGCTTGTGATATAAATCAGAACAAAGCTTCCAGGGGAGAAGAACATTACTTTTTAGAATGATGAAAATGAGCTTGGTTTTTATACATAATGGGAAAAAGGAAAGGCTTCAAGGTCCCAGGCCTGCAGAATCTATAATAGTGCTCAAGAAAGGGGCAGCCTACCAACTGCATGGCATCCATTATTTACCCAGTGATTATTCTGCAGCCCATTTTATGTGTGTGATACACTATTGAAAGAGACTAGCAAGGCAGAAATGGAAATTATGTGGATGTGATGTGGTAATCACAAGGTAATTTTAAACTTGCTATTTAAAATCTATTATTTAACTGTAATGGATTGCTTGATACATGCCCTTCGATTGACATTGGTGGCGTGCCTACAAGTTGTGATAGTGCAATTGTGGCACAAAACTTATATGACTAACCAACTAATATCTGATTGGATTTAAGCTCCCCTCCATGAGATAGAGTATATTTTATCAGCACTGTTTAGTGGCCAAGGACCTGATTTCAGATAGTCGGGGTCCTGAGGGAAGAAAAATATTACTGCCCTGCTAAAGGGATTAACAATAAAATGATGCCTAAGCACATCCTGCTACACTCACAGATCAGTGTCTTGCTCAGACATCCTAAGATAGGCTTCCTCATGTAGTAGATGGGAATAAATAGAGACCCACAACTGGACAGTAAGCAGAGAGTGAGACCATTCAGTCCTAAATGGTATGTTTCCATTAACTGCCTTCTGTAGGGCTCAAAGAACCTTGCATAGGAGGAAGCAGAAAGAATTTAATATCCAGAGGGGATGGAGGACATAAAGAACAAGGCATTCTAAACACAGCAGAACCACCACACATGTGAGCTCATAGAAAGAGTGGCAGCATGCACAGGGCCTGCATCCCTTTAGCCTGATGGCATCCCAGTGCTGAGAGGGAAAGTAGACATAAGCCACATCCCTAATTTAGAAGCTAACTCCAACTGACAACTGCTCACAAACAAGAAACTAGTTTTTTCTATCAGTGCCTCATTGGATGTACAAACCACTCTTAAGGCCAGAATCCATGCCTAGCAGTAGCCATCAACACAAAACAAACTCAGAAACTCAGTGACAATTTTTTGGGGGGTTCCTTGTCTCATAAGTCTTTTCCAGGCTTTTCTTCCCTTATGAGTCTTTCACATAAATATGGTTTCTGGTTTTGTGTTTGTATAGAATTTCTGTGTTTCTATACCTTTTACTTTGACTCTTGCTCTTTTGATTTTATTTTACCACCTTTTCTTCCTCTTCCTCCTCCTTCTATTATTATTATTATTATTATTATTATTATTGTTATTATTGATACATGTTTGTTTCCCACCCTGAGGAAGAAAGAAAGGGTATGGATTTGTGTGGGTAGAAAAGTGGGGAGGATTTGGGGAGGGCAAACCATAGTTAGAATATATTGCATCAAAATATCTATTCTGAATAAAACCAAAATAAAACATTGTTGCTTGTGATTTGAAATAATGAATTGAAAAATAAAACCAAAATAACAAATATAGGATAGAGTATTCTAAGGGTTTTATTCAAGCCTGCCTGGAAACTATGAAGGCTCTGCCTCTGCTACATACATCACTAGATAAAGGAGTGAGATATATAATCAGGAATCATGAGAACTGTGATAGACACAGTAATCACAAGGGTAAATTTCCTCCCTCTTTGCCTTTTTCCTGTTTATCTCATTCACTTTCAGCCATGCTAAGTTTATTATTAGTTTCTGGAAGAAACCTTAGATGTGGAGATAGTTTCACTTGCCACAACCTATAGAGTGGCTACTGATAGATCTGCTCTGATTTAAGATCTTGGCATGGTAAGCATTATGGTATTGGTGTGAAATCTCTGCCACAGGCCTGTGTGTTTGAACATTTGGTCTTTTCTGTTGCTACTGCTTTGTAAAGTTGTGTACCTTTAGTGGGGGGGCATATCCAGATGAAGTGGGTTGCTTGGAACAGCTTTGATTTTTATAATGCAGCCCTGCTTCTGGATCAAGCCTTTCCCCTTCTAATTCAATGTCACATAACAGGGGGCTGTTGTGAATTCCTTGCCACAGAACCTTTCAACATCATATCTTCCCTACTGTAATGAACTACATCATAAACAATAAGCCAAGACAAATCCTTCCTCTCTTAAGGCATTTCTTTCAGGTACTCTATCACTGTGATGAGAAAAATAATTCACACAGGAAGGTGCTGGGCACTTAAATCATGAAATGGTTCCTAGGAAGGAACCATGGCTCCTAGGAAGCTTCAGGAAGTATATGCTCACTTCAGTAGTGACCACACAGAACTTTATGGTGTTACTTGCTACAATATGCCCAAACTCAGGTTCAGAACAGACAAGGTCTGATCATTTATGTGGAGTGATGCAGAAACCTCGAGTACTGCAGATCCATGGAATGCTTCAGATATATGGAATGCAGCTGATGCCTGAGGTGGTGTAGATACGTGGAATACAGAGATATATGGAGTGCTGCATATACCTAGGTTGCTGTAGAATTATGAGGTACAGCAGATATACAGAGTGCTTCAGATACATGGAATACTGCAGATAGCTGATATAAGGAGTGCAGCAGATCGATGGAGTGCTTCAGATACAAGGAATACAGCAGATATACAGAGTGCTGCATATACCTGGGTTGCAGAAGAATTGTAGGTACTGCAGATATATAGAGTCCTCCAAATACATGGAATGCTGCAGATACCTGGGATGTTGCAGATACATGGAGTGCAGCAGATGTATGGAGTGCTGCAGAAACATGTGGTTATGTGAAATGTTGCAGATACCTGGGATACTGCAGATACCTGGATGCTGCAGACATATGGAATGCTGCTATCAAAAGTTTTAGTTGCAATGGAGTAACAGCTTGAAGGTAATAGCATGGTTTCAGGAAAAGGATCTAGTGTTTGGTTGGTTTTGTAATTAATGCTCTAGGATATGACAGCTTTTATTTTGCATATGTTATTACATGTGCTTGCTATGAGGTCTCTGATCTGTCCATGCGCCTTATTCATGTGGCTAAGGGAAGCAAATGTTATTACCATCTCAAAGAAATTTGACACAAATGTGAGGCTCTTCAAATTATTTTCTGCATATCCAATTCTGGCTTTTGTTTGGAAACTTCTGTGTTGCTCATTCAATACATTTTGTTTTGTAAAAGTTACAAAGCTCTATTTAAAGATCACAAGAGACTAAATAAGGTATTCAAAGAGTTTTGATAGTTTAAAGAAATTTGAATTCATTCAAACTTTGTTGCTTCTTAGAAAATGAGGCTATTTGTATACCTATTATCTGGTTTTGAAAAAACGGTAAAAGCCTGGTTACTTTAATATCTACATAGAATAAATAAACTAAAATAATAAAATTTTACTAAAACAGTATTATTGAATTAGAAAATTTGGTATCAAAATATGCCACTTGCCAACAGCACAATCCTGAGCTGAAATTTTACAAAAAGAATCTATGTGAGAGGTAGTAAAACACCCCAATAAATGCAGTGGGCTTACCTAAAGTGTCTTCTTATTAGTACAGTATTGTGTATTTCAAACCAATATAGTCATTTTGTTTTCTTATTGTCAGAACTCTAGGGAGGCAGAGTCATATTCCTCAATGGTAACCCATTCCCTGCTCAAGTAAATAGTTCCCAACCCATGGTCATGCAGGCAACCCTAGTTAAGACTCATTGGGAAGAATGGGTTTGGTGTGTGTTGGGGGTGTGTAAGAAGTCCTTCTGTAAGTGTTTCTTTTATTGGTTAATGAATAAAGAAGCTACCTTGGCTTGTAATAGGGCAGAGGAGAGCTAGGTGGGGAAAACTAAACTGAAGGTTGGGGAAAAGAAGGCTGAGTTGTGAGAAGCCATGCAGCTGTCACCAGAGACAGTAGTGTCCAAACCTTGCTGGTAAGCCATAGTCACATGGGGATACACAGATTAATAGAAATGGGTTAGCCAAAGATATAAGAGGTAGCTGTAATAAGCTTAAGTGATTGGCCAATTAGTAATTTAAATAATATAGTTTCTGTGTAATTATTTTGGGAGTCTTGGTGGACAGAAAATAAACAAGTGGCCTCCCCCAACAGATTGGCACTCCAATGTGTGCTACCGAAATCCACATAAAATCTGAGATGGTTTGGAAAGGAATTCTAGACACTAAAAAACAAAGTTTAGTCGCATTTTTTTTTTGTGTGTGGGGGGAATGGGCTCTGGTTTCTGGTAGCATGCTGCAGGTCCTTTAAGAGAGGTCTTCCTGATTTAGTGGTAGCAAAAAACCTAACAACAATAACAAAAATAAAACCCCCCAAACAGTAAGGTTTCAAAATGGCAGCATACTGGTTCACCAGCACAAATGGCTCTGACTCTTTTGGGAGGTCTGGCTATGGAGCATTTAAATGGGGTCTGTGAGCAGAGGGCTACAATGTGCTTATGGCAACACAGATCTGCTGTATACCTAAAAATGGGACAATGTACATATCTCTCAGAAGCATAGAACATGCCTCCATCATGTTGCACTGGTCAAAGCAGGCAGGCAGGGCTGTATTGACTCTAGCTATGCCTGCTTAGCACTAAAATAAGTAAAAGGAGTTCTGGCCAAAAGATAATTACAGCTATGCAATAAAGACCAATTCAGATTTTAAAAGACCACTAAATGGGTCACAGTGTGTTTAAAAATGTACGTAGGCTCGGAAGAGAGAAGAAAAAGAGTATAAATAGTTATAAAAAGAAGTAAATGAGCCAGGCGGTGGTGGTGCAAGCCTTTAATCCCATCACTTGGGAGGCAGAGGCAGGCGGATCTCTGTGAGTTCAAGACCAGCCTGGTCTACAAGAACTAGTTCCAGGACAGGCTCCAAAGCCACAGAGAAACCCTGTCTCGAAAAACAACAACAACAAAAAGAAGTAAATGATTCTTTTAAAAAAATAAACAAAGTCTTTAAAGAAATAGAGTAAAATTGTAGAAAAAGTAATAGAGTAAGAAAAATGAGCCATGTAAAGAGAATATACAGAGAGAGTCTGGGTTATGTATATTATTGTGTTTTCTTTAAATTTTTTGACTGTGAAGAAGCTAAGTACAGAGAGACATTTGTAACATGGGGGTCCTGTTTGTTGTTGGGGTTTTTGTCCCACCTGGTACCACACAACTGTTTAGTCCCAAAGAAAATCACACATAGGTCTCCATAAATTATCAGCTGATTGGCCCATTATGTCTAGCCTCTCACTGGCTAACTCTCACATCTTGATTAACCCATTTTTCTGATATATGTTAACCATGTGGCTCAGTACCTTCTTCAATGGGGCAGATAACATCCTGTTGCTTTAGTGGTCTGTGCAGGAGTGGGAGAAATCAACTTCCTCCTTCCCAGAATTCTCCTGTTCTCATTGCATCATTTCTACTTCCTGTCTGGTTTCCCACCTATAATTCCTGCCTGGCCAATCAGTGTTTATTTAAAACATGATTGACAGAATACAGACAATTCTCCCACACCAGACATTTCATTGTATGGGTGGCTAAGCTAAGCCAGCATATATATTTTAAAGGTATCATGATTTCAGAATTTGGGTCTAAGGATTTGTTGCATTGGAAAAGAGGTTCTTCTTTTCTTTACACAGAAGATGAGAACCAATGAATTTCTTCCAGACTAATGTGGTTTGATGGACTAAAACCCCTCCAAAAAGGTTTCCATAAATACTCCCAAAAGTTACTTCACCCAACAAAAAGCAGGAAAAAGTTTGGAGAGAACTACACTCAAATTCCCCAAATGATGGTTTATAAATGTTTGTTTACATTTAAAGGGGGAAATGCTATAGAGATTTGCATTGGTATGGATTTTGGTCTATTGATACAAATTTTAGGTCAATTTTGTTAAATATGTATATTTCTGCTCTTGATGAAGGTATTGTGTTTGGAGCTCATTTAAAAATGTAATCTATAATTAAGAAATACAGTTTAATAGAGAGTCATCTATAATAGTCCAGCTTGTAGTCAGGTTAGTTAAATTTTCTAGATGTACAGAGATATATTTCAGATGAATAGGTATTATTCAAAATTTTCAAAGATGTACAAAATATGGCATTTAAAATGTTTTAAGAACTTAGGACTTTTCATGACAGTGAGACTCGTCTTATCCAGGCCGCACCAATCTACTTCAAGAGGATGATGAACATCGAAGAGGCTCCTTATGGAATTTGTTGGTCATTTGGGCAAGAGATTGCTCTTGTCTGGACTACATGATGTTATGCTGTGTGAACTGGACATTCAGGACCCACAGAGGAATAACTGCTGAACTTGCTTACAGGTAAGACCATCCTTTTGGGTTCCTGCTTCATGAAAAAATCTGCCATACATTCTGCAGTACACAGAAGAAAGTGACTGACAAACTGCCAATATAGGTGGAACTGTCTTTGAAATTTTCTGCTTCATGGGAAAGTCTGTTGGATACTATGGGTCTGTAAGCTGAAGATGGATGCCCCAATGGTACAGAAAAACTTTGGGAGACTGTCTAGGCAGCAAGATGTCTCTGTCAATTCTAGAATTTTGGAAGTTGCTTACAATGCACTTCCTGTTTACTTAGGTAATATTATATCCTTCTGGAATCTTTGATAGAGTTGAATAATAGATACAGTTTTTCTTAGCTATGATAAAAGATAAAATAGACATAAATATTGTAACTGTAATTCTTGATTGATACCTGTTTTGTTATATGTGATTTTACTATATTAAAGTCAAAACCTTCTTTTTTATTTAAACAGAAAAGAGGAAATGGTGTGGGAAGTCTATATATCTTTTATTGGATAATGAATAAAGAAGCTACCTAGGCCTGTGATAGGGTAGGGGAGAGCTAGGCAGGAAAACTAAACTGAATGCTAGAGAAAGAAGGTGGAGTCGCAAGAAGCCATGCAGCTGTCACCAGAGATAGTCTTGCCAAAACCTTGCTAGTAAACCATAGTCACATGGCAATACACATTAATAGATTAATAGAAATGGGCTAGCCAAAGATATAAGAGCTAGCTGCAATACACTTAAGTACCAAACAGTGATTTAAATAATATATTATCTGTGTGACTATTTTGGGAGTCTGGGTGATTTTGGAGATCCTTCTGTATTTGTGTTGCTTTCATTGGTTAAATAAAGAAACTGCCTTGACCTAGTTGATAGGGTGGATCTCAGGTATGTGGGGAAGACAGAACAGAATTCTTGGAAGAAGGGCAGAGTGGCAGACGCCATGAATCTCTGGCTGAGATGGACATAGAATCTTGCCAGTAAGCCATAGTCACATGGTGATACACAGATTTAATAGAAATGGGTTAATCAAACTGTGATAGTTAGCCAATAAGAGGCTAAATATAATGGGCCAGGCAATAATTTAATTAATACGATTTCTGTGTGTTTATTTCAGGGGTTAAGCTAGCCAGGTGGCTGGGACCAAGAGCAGCTCATTCATACTACTACATCAGGGCAGCTGGGAAATGAGCAAGCAGCCTCCCCCAATGGGGAGAGGGGGAGAATAAATGAGGGCAATAGGACAGAATATAATCAAAGTAAATTATATATGTAAAGGTATTATGAAAGATTAAATTAAAATGGTTAAGTCTTAAAGTATTCTAATATGTATCTTTCTATTTAGGAATTATATTGTCCTGCATAATTTACTGGATTCCTCAGTCAGATGAGTTTAAACACTGGTGACATTTTATGCAAAATGGTTAAGTATGAATTCAGAATTTAAGTGCAACCACACATTTATATGATCAGAGCAGTTTTCTCATACAAGAAAGTATTCATTAGCTCTAGCTATTAAGAGGCTTGTTGGTACTATAAGCTACAAATCCCACTTTTCCCCCAAACTTGTCTGTTACCCCAACCTCATAATCTCACTGGAACTCTGAAACACAGCCTGCTACTACACAGAGAGGACCAAGAGGTGAATGACCAGCCACCTGGTGAAATACCCCACTCTCTAGGCCCTCCATACTTGGGCAAAGCCCTGGGCCCCTCCCCTATCTTCCTTGGCTTCTTTAGCCAGCCAGCATGAGAGTTTCCTGCAGGAGACTGCCCCATTACAGCCACCCTGATATTGCACCCTGCAAGCTATAAATCTCACCGATCCCCATACTTTCATATCCCCTGCAACCTCAGTGGAACTCTGACACCCTGCCTGCTAATACACAGAGAGAACCAAGAGGTGAATGACCAGCCACCTGGTGGGACACCCCATTCTCTAGGCCCTTCATACTGGGGTAAAACCCTGGGCCCCTCTCCCATCTGCCTTGGCTTCTATAGCCATCCAGCAGGTGGTTTTCCTGCAGGTTGGCTGCTCCAAAAGTCCTAAGACACAGACAGTGACAGTACAGAGCAGACCAAGAACAGTTCCCATGACACAGATATGGGGGTTACTCAAATTTTTTGCATCTGCTGAGGATTGGACCAAGATGCAAAGACACTGCCAACATCAATTGAAGAAAGACATGGGAGGCACCAATGCAAAAATTCATTCAACAACCTATAAAACAATATAGTAACACCAGAACCCAGTGGTCATACAGGAGGAACACTTGGTCATCCTAACCCAGAAGAAGCAGAAGAAATGATTTAAATGTAACTTTATGAAGTCAACGGAGACCTTTAAAGAGGAAAAACTCCCTTAAAGAAATGGAGGAAAAGACACACAAAAATTAGAACTTAATAAATCTCTCAAAGAAACCCAAGAAAACCAAGGGAAAACAATCAAACAGGGGAAGCAAACAATTCAAGACTTGAAGTCTGAAATAGAGTCAATAAAGAAAAACAAACCAAAAGAATTCTGGATTTGAAAAATCTGGGTAAATGAATGAAAACTCTAGAGGCAAGCATAACAAACACAATAAAAGAATTGGAAGAGAGAATCTCAGGTGTTGAAGATACTATAGAGAAAATAGATTCATTGGTCAAATAAAATATTAGATTCAACAAATTTTTAATGCAAAACATCCAGGAAATGTGGGACACCATAAAAAGACCAAACCTAAGAATAATAGGGATAGAAGAAGGAGAACTCCAACTCAAAGACACAGAAAATATATTCAACAAAATCATAGAGGAAAACTTTCCCAACCTAAAGAAAGTTATCCTTATGAAGGTACAAGAAGCTTACAGAATACCAAATAGACTGGATCAAAAAAAAAAAAAAACAAAAACCAAAGTCCCCTTGCCATATAATAATGAAAACACAAAACATACAGAATAAAGAAAGAATATTAAAAGCTGCAAAGGAAAACAGTCAAGTAACATATAAAGGTAGACCTTACAGAATTACACCTGACTTCTCAATCAAAACTATAAAAGCCAGAAGGGCCTTAGCAGATGTGCTCCAACACTAAGAGACCACAATGCAAGCCCAGACCACTATACCCAACAAAGCTTTCAATAACCATCGATGGAGAAAACAACATATTCCATGACAAAACAAGACTTAAACAACACCTATCAACAAATCTAGCCCAAAAGAAAGTACTAGAAGGAAAACCCCAACCCTAGGAAGCTATTCCCACAAAAACACAGGCAAAACCACCAACACCAACAAAACCCTAAAAAGGGAAACACACACACACTACCACCAAAAAATAACAGAAATTATTAAATTGTCATTAATATCACTTAATATCAATGGACTCAATTCACCTATAAAAAGACACAGGATAAGGAGAATAAATACAAAAACAGGATCCAGCTTTCTGCTGTATACAAGAAATATACCTCAACCTCAAAGACAGACATTATCTCAGAGTAAAGGATTGGGAAAAGATTTTCCAATAAAATGGGCCTAAGAAACAAGTGGATTTAGCTATCCTTATATCTTAGAAAATAGACTTCAAACTAAAATCAATCAGAAGAGATGGAGAAGGAGGCTTTATACTCATCAAGACGAAGCCTCTATTCTGAACATCTATTCCCCAAATACAAGAGTACCCATATATGTAAAAGAAACTTTTACATATATATCAAAAGCTTTACTAAAGGTTAAATCACACATCAAATCCCATACACTTATAGTAGGAGACTTCAACACCCGATTCTCCCCAACAGACAGGTCAATAGACAGAAACCTAACAGAGAAATGAGAAAACTAACAGTTATTATAACTCAAATGAACTTAACAGACATCTACAGAACATTGCACCCAAACACAAAAGAATATATCTTCTCAGCACCTCATGGAACCTTTTCTAAAATTGACCACATAACTTCAGTAGATACAAAAAAATTGAGTAACCCCCATATCTTATCAAATCACCATAGTTTAAAATTAGAACTCAACAGAAACACTAATTTCAGAAAGCCCACAAACACATGGAAATTAAACACTGCTCTATAGAACCACCCCTGGGTCAAGGAAGAAATAATGAAAAAATTAAAGACTTCCTAAAATTCAACGAAAATGAAGGCACAACGTATTCAAACCAATGGGACACTATGAAAACAGTGCAAAGAGGAAAGTTCATAGCACTAAATGCCTATATCAAGAAAGTAGAAAGAACTCAAATTAGTAACTTAACAGCACACCTAAAAGCTCTAGAACAAAAAGACGAAGACTCACCCAGGGAGGAGTAGAAGATAGGAAATAACCGAATTGAGGGCTGAAATCAACAAAATAGAAGCAAAGAACACAATACAAAGAATCAATAAAACAAAGAGCTGGTTCTTCGAGAAAATCAACATGATAGACAAACCCTTATTCAAACTAATCAAAAAGCAGAGAGAGAACATCCAAATTAACAAAATCAGAAATAGAAAAGGAGGACATAACAAGAGACACTGAGGAAATCCAGAGAATCTTAGGTCATACTACAAAAACATCCACAAAATCGAAAAATATAAAAGAAATGGACAATTTTTTGAATAGGTAATATATACCAAAATTAAATCAAGACCAAGTGGACAATTTAAATAGACCTAAAACCTTCAAGGAAGTAGAAGGAGTCATTAAAAGCCTCCCAACCAAAAAAAGCCCAGGGCCAGGTGAGTTCAGGGCAGAATTCTACCAGAACTTCAAAGAAGAGCTAATACCTATACTCCTCAAGGTTTTCCACATAACAGAAACAGAAAGAACATGGCTAAATTCTTTTTATGAGGCTACAATTACCCTGATATTGAAACCACACAATTACTCAACCAAGAAAGAGAATTTCAGACCAATTTTACCCATGAACATGAATGTAAAATGCTCAATAAAATCCTGTAAACTGAATTCAAGAACACATCAAAAAATTCATCCACCATGATCAAGTTGGTTTCATCCCAGAGATGCAGGGGTGGTTCAATATATGAAACTCTATTAATGCAACCCACTATATAAATAAAATGAAAGAAACACCATATGACATCTCAATAGATGCTGAAAAAGCCTTTGACAAAATTCAATACCCCTTCATCAAAAAGATCTTGGAAAGATCAGGAATACAAGGACCATATATAAACAAAATCAAAAGCAATATACAGCAAGCCTACAACCAACAACAAATTAAATGGAGAGAAACTCAATGTGATCCTACTAAAATCAGGAACAAGTCAAGGCTGTACACTCGCTCTGTTTCTATTCAACATAGTTCTTGAAGTTCTGGCTAGAGTAATAAGACAAAAAAAAGGAGATAAAAGGAATTCAAACTAGGAAAGAAGAAGTAAAACTTTTGCTATTTGTAGATAATATTATGGTATAAATAACTGACCCCCAAAACGCTACTAGGGAACTCCGACAGCTGATAAATACCTTCAGTAATGTGGCATGATACAAGATCAACTCAAAAAAATTCAGTAGCTTTTCTATATACAAATGATAAAGAAGCTGAGAAAGAAATCAGAGAAACATCTCCCTTCACAATAGTCAAGAATGACATAAAATATCATGGGGTAACACTAAGCAAATAAGTAAAAGACCTGTTTGACAAGAACTTTAAGTGTTTGAAGAAAGAAATTGAAGAACATACCAGAAAATGGAAAGATGTCCTTTGCCTTTGGCCATGTAAGATGAACATAATAAAAATGACAATCCTACCAAAAGCAACCTATATATTCAATGTAATCCCCATCAAAATCCCAACAAAATTCTTCACAGACCTTAAAGAACAATAGTCAACTTCATATGGAAAAACAAATACCCAGAATAGCCAAAACAATCCTGTACAATAAAAGAATGAAGCTCTATTATAGAGCTACAATAATGAAAACAGCTTGGTATTGCCATAAAAACAGGCAGGTAAACAAATGGAATTGAATCAAAGACCTGGATATTAATCCACACACCTATGAATACCTGATTTTTGACAAAGAAGCTAAAAATATACAGTGGAAAAAAAAGGAAGCATCTTCAACAAATGGTGCTGGCATAAATGGATGTCATCATGTAGAAGAATGAAAATAGATCCATATATATCCCCATGTATAAAACTCAAGTCCAAATGGATTAAAGACCTCAATATAAATCCAACCACACTGAACCTGACAGAAGACAAAGTGGAAAGTAACCTTCAATGCACTGGCACAGTACTCCACTTCCTAAATATAACATCAGTAGCACAGACATTGAGAGCAACAATAAATAAATGGACCTCCTGAAACTGAGAAGCTTCAGTAAAGCAAAGGACACAGTCAATAAGACAAAAAAGCAGCCTAATGAATGGGACAAGATCTTCAGCAATCCCACATTAGACAGAGGACTAATCCCCCAAATACATAAATAACTCAAGAAATTAAACATTAAAATTCTAAATAACCCAATTAAAATGGGGTACAGAACTAAAGAGAGAATTCTCAGAAAAAGAATCCCAAATAGCCAAAAGACACTTAAGGAAGTGTTCAAAATTTTTAACCTTCATGGAAATTCAAATAAAAACTCTGATATACCATTTTACACCAGTAAGAATGGATAAGATAAAAAACACCAAAGATAGCTTATGCTGGAGAGGATGTGGGGTAAGGAGATCATTCCTCCATTGCTAATGTGAATGCAAGCTTTTGCAACCACTCTGGAGATCACTATGGCAGTTTCTCAGAAAATTGGGAATCAACCTCAGGACCCTCCAGTAACACTTTTTTTTTGTCATAAACGCAAAAGATGCTCAATCATACTACAAGGACATTTTTTTTTCAAATATGTCCAAAACAACTTAATTTGTAATAGTCAGAACCCGAAAGCAACATAGATCCCCCTCAACCAAGGAATGGATAAAGAAAATGTTGCACATTTACACATCAGAGTATACTCAGCAGTAAAAAACAATGATATCTTGAAATTTGCGTGCAAATGGATGGAACTAGAAAATAGTATCCTGCATGAGGTAACCCAGACCCAAAAAAATGAACATGGTATGTACTCACTCATAAGTGGATATTAGCTGCAAAGCAAAGCATATTGAGCCTATATTTCACGATCCTAGAGAATCTAAGTAACAAGGTGAACCCTAAGAAGAACATACATCAGTTCACCTGAAAAGGGGAAACAGACAAGATCACCTGGCGAAATTGGGAGCATGTGGGTGGGGAAAGTAGGGAGGGCAGAAGGAGAAGACATGGGGAGAAAAGGAAGGGAAGGAGAACTTGAGGAAACAGGATAGTCGAGATGGAGGAAGGACAGATAAGAGAACAAGGAAAGAGATGTCTTGATTGAGGGAGCCATTATGGGTCTAGCAAGAAACTGGCTCTAGAGAAATTCCCGGGAATCCACAAGGATGACCTCAGCTAAGACCCTAAGCAATAGAGGAGAGGGTGCCTGAACTGGCCTTGCCCTATAGTAATATTGATGTACATATTAAATATCACCAAAGAACTTTCGCCCAGCAGCTGATGGAAACAGAGGCAGCGACCCACAGTAGAGCACTGGGCTGTTTCCAAAGTCCAGTTGAAGAGTGGGAGGAGTGAGACTATGAGCAAAGAGGATGAATGAAACCATGATGGGGACACACACTGAAACAGTTTACTTAAGCTAACAGGAGTTCACCAGTTCCAGCCGGATAGGGAAGGAAACAGCAGAGGTCCAAACCGGTTCATTTGAATGTGGGTGACGATTGTATGGCTGGGACAGACTACGGGGCCACTAGCAGTGGTACCAGGATTTATCCCTACTGCTTGTATTGGCTTTTCTGGAACCTATTCTCTTTGGATGGATACCTTATTCAGCCTAGATATAGTAGGGCGGGCCTTGAACCTTGCCCAAAGCAATTTGCTTTCCCTCTCTGAGGAGTGGATAGGACATGCGGCAGGAAAGTTAGGTGGAGGGAAGAGAGGAGGTAAGGGAGTGGGAACTGGGATGGTATGTAAAATGAAAAAAAAAATAGTTTGTTTAAAAATAAAACAAAACCAAGAAAAGTGTCTAAGTGGCATTTAAAAACCTGAAGCAACTGCTATAAAACTGCAAAAAAAAAAAAAAAATCCATGAAATAATTATTGGCTAAATATAAAACAAATTTATCCTAAAAATGTTGTGCTTTAAGGTCACTATGAAAATTAACACAGAAAATAATCATGTTTAATAGAAAAGAAATTAATGTAGTAAATTGCACATGAGAAAAATAAACTGATTTTTAGGGCTTTGGCGGCTCAGAAGTAGAAAAAAACTCATATAAAATTAAATAATAAATCCCCGATCTTATTAACATGGGTTCAAGTGTCCCTTGTCTGGCTAATTGTAGAGCAATCTGATTTAAACTAATGTTGAAGTGTATAGTAATACTGTGGCTTTATTTATTGGTTGGTATTTTATTTGCCATAGAGTTCAGATTTGTTCTCAACCCACATGGTGATATAAAGAGTTTGAAAAAAAATATGTAAGCTTATATCTGTTTGTTTTTTTTTTAATAAAAATTTCTGCCTCCTCTCCTCCTTCCTTTTTCCTCCCCCTTCCCCCACTCCCCTCTGCCCACTCCCCTCCTCCTCCCTCTCCAGTCCAAAGAGCAGTCAGGGTTCCCTGCCCTGTGGGAAGTCCAAGGTCTAGGAAGGTGAGCATCCAAACAGGCTAGTCTCCCACAAAGCCAGTACATGCAGTAGGATCAAAACCCAGTGCCATTGTCCTTGGCTTCTCATCAGCCCTCATTGTTCGCCATGATCAGAGAGTCCGGTTTTATCCCATGCTTTTTCAGTCCCAGTCCAGCTGGCCTTGGTGAGCTCCCAATAGATCAGCCCCACCTTCACAGTGGTTGGGTGCACCCCTCGCGATCCTGACTTCCTTGCTCATGTTCTCCCTCCTTCTACTCCTC
>NW_026067934.1:11733846-11790191 GCF_014885135.2 Alexandromys fortis
AATCGTTGTTTTTTTTTTTTTTTTTTTTTTTTTTTTTTTTTTTTTTTTTTTAAGGTGCTTGATAAAGCAAAGCCTGGGATATATCCCTTGTGCATAAAACTATACCATGGCAGCTGATATAGGCAAAGATGCCTGTCAGAGGTCAATGATTTATGGAAGTTAGCTTGGCTTCTCAGTGTTGCTACCATGATCAATGAAAGAGGATTGGAATAGTCAGATAACGTACTACATGGTCGTATAGATTTGTCTACTCAGCGGTGTTCTAGCATAGTTGGGTATATTTACTAATCAGAATTTTGAAACCAACTTCCATAATTTTCTTCATAGAGAAAAAAATTCCTGGAAAAAGATGAAATGGCAGAGTTGAGTGAATTTAACAATTCCATATGTAGAGTTATTCCAATGCTGCAAATAGCCATAACCTAAACAAATTTTAGTTTTCTGTTCAACTCAGTAATCTAGAGCCTTTCAAAATTGGCTTGTATAGTTATTTCTCTCAAGGTTGAACATCTCCAATGAAAAATTATATTTGAAGGACATGTACATTTTCATATAAATAACTTCAATTAAAAAGAAATTTTGAGAGTTGACTTAATATTGTGTATACATTGAAACTTTGAAGACTCAGTGTAAAATATAAAAGGAAAATTAGTAAACACAACATTACCCCTTCTTCATCAATAACGTCCTTTCATAAATATTTTATGATAATAAGAGGCATTGTCCTACTTCAACATACCATTTTCCCAATACCTTAACTAGTGATTGTCTGAAATGTTGAGCCATACACCCTCTTCATCATATTCCAGGCATTTTACTCAGTGATGACCTTGACACTCTAAACAAAGAAGCAAAAATTCTGTATTGTGACACACAGTGCACTAGAAACAAGGGGAGCCCTTTGTGCAAGCTTCTTATTCTTTGGGATAAGTTAGCTTCCTTTATGTGTCAGTGCTGTGGTTAAGAGCTGTTCTTTGATGAAAAACACAGTGCTTGCACTGCGTGTAAGGGCCCCAGCAGAGAATAATTATATTTTAAATCAACAACAGCTAAACAGCCTCAGATTTATCAAGGATTGATTTCTCATGTTCTTGTTTATTTATGTTTTATAAGGAAAAGCTGATATGGAAATGAAAGTGATTTATAGATTTGTACTTTCATAGAATTCCAAAGCAAAAAGAACTCAGAAATGAACAGAGTTCTTCCTTCCTTCTTTCTTTCTTTCTTTCTTTCTTTCTTTCTTTCTTTCTTTCTTTCTTTCTTTCTTTCTTTCTTTCTCTCTGTCTTTCTCCCTCCCTCCTTTCCTCCCTCCCCTTCTCCCTCTCTCACCCCCTCTTTCCCTCCCTTCCTTCCCTTATCTGGATGAGAAACAAAGGTGGAGAAATATTGTGATGGTTTCCATGCTACTTAGTTAGTATTGGAACAGTGACACCAATAGAATTTTCTTTGTTTTTAGTACAAAGTGTTATAGATTATTCAGCAGATGCTTTAAGAAATCACTAGTTGAATTAAAGGTTTGCTTGACAAGTGTTGCCATCTAGTCATTCTACTATGTCTGTCTCCATAGATCTCTTTGAAAATACTTTTAGAAATTTATTGGAGAACTCTGATACTAGTTATTATGGTTCAGGTATGGTGGGAGGTGGGACTATCAAGCCCCCTGAATTTCTCAAACACACATCATAAACAATAGCTACTGAATTGTTACCTAGTCTGACTCTTGGTCAGCCCCTAGGGATAGATACTTGTTTGCGTCTAGTTATGATGGGAGGAAACGTAATAATTTGTAAAGAGGATGGACTTTCAAGAATCATCCAGTTGAGAGTGTCTGTGGAAGTACCCTAACTAACTGTAGTTACTCTGAACTTAGATTTAATAGCGATTTGAGAGAGTTTGGCATTGAAAGGACTTATAAAAGTTACCTTTTCTTTACTATCACTTCACGCCTGCAAATGGCAAATAAATAAATAAATAAATAAATAAATAAATAAATAAATGTCTTTGGGGGCTAATCCCAAGTGTCACTGAATGCTGACCTGACTGAACTCCATCAGTCTCCTGGAGTTTGAGTATAACTGAAGAGCGAAAACAAGCAAAATATCTTCAGCATGTATGGGTGATAAGAGGTTACTCTACAAAATGCATAATGGAGTCTTACAACTCTATAGCAAATATCAATAAATATACAAATAAGATCTGATAACCTGCTTGATAAAGACCTTTGTAAGTGTTACTCAGGGAAAGGGGCACAGAGGACAATCAGTTGTTAGAAAAATAGCCCAAAAGTAACTAATCATCCTGAAAATCACAGCCACAGTTACCTAATGTATCTCCTCCATTAAAACTGCTATTACCAATTCTAGAGAAACTTCGGATAGCACATGTTGTGTATGTAGAGAAGAGAGAACCATTGTATACTATTGATGGAAATATAAATCAGTGTGTCCATTACAGAAAACAGCATGAACCTTTCCAGGAAAATTACAAATTAAACCTTTTAAATATTTTAATTTTCTTTGAGAATTTCATAAAATGTATTTTGATCATCTTCCCCTTGCTCCACTCCTCCAAGATCCACCATTTCAACCCTCATCTCTCTACCCACCCAGCTTTGAGTTTTCTTCTATTTAGCTCTCATTGAGTTCAGTGAGCATTGACAGAATACTCCCACAGGACGTGTCCTGAAATGTAACTGACTTACCAAGAGTCATATCTTTAACAAAAGCTGACTCTCCATCTCTCAGAAGCTGTCAAAGACCATGAATCCTCAGTTAGTGGTGAGGATTTTGTTTCCACAATTCCTCTCTGTAGTGCAATCTTGGCTGGCTTGAGGTTGGGCAGGTCCTGTGCATGCTATCACAAGCATTGTGAGTTCATATGTGCAATCGCCCTGTGCATCTGGAAACACATTTTGCTTGCCTGAAGTTTATAACTTCTGATTCTTAAAATATTTCTTCCTCATTTCCCAGAACATCTCTTTGCCTAGGTTTGGGTGCTAACATATGTTCCATTTAGGGGTGAGCATTTCACAATCTCTTATTATCTGCAGTTTGATCATGCAATGGTATCTCTGTTAATTGTAATCTACTGTAAGGAGAAGCATCTGTGATGAGAGTTGAGAGATGCACTGATCTATGGGTAGAGAAATAAGTCATTAGGGATCATTTTAATGCCATTTCCATTGAGCAGAATAATAGAAGAATAATATAATTAGTCTCTTCCCTAGGGCCTTTGACTTATTTAAACAAAAGTTCTTGTGCTTGTTATTAGTGCCAGCTATGAATTCCATCTCATGGTGGAGATATAATTAGAAAGTGGTTGGTTACCACATAACATGTACACTACCATTGTACCAGTGGGTATATCTTGTCAGACCAGTTATTTATTTATTTTATGGGGTTCACAATACCTCTTTCAAGTTCATCTTCAAAGGTCATGAAATCACTATATGGCAGGTATCTGATTCATATTTTCATTGTAGATCTATCTGCCTGTTATATGAAACCAACCTAATTTCTATTGATGTTGAGTGAACAAAGGAAAATGATCAATCTTTTATGTGTGTGTGTATATACACACACACACACACACCCCAAATGTAACATTGTTCAGCCATAAAAAGGAAATCCTACCCTTTGTGACAACTTAGCTGAATTTGAAGGACGTTATGTTAAGTAATGTAAGACAAATGCTACAAATGCTATTATTGTATAGAGAATAAAAATATTGAATTAATGAAGCTGAGACTTGGCATTTCCACTAAGGATTTATGGGGAAATATAAGTCAAAGGGCACAAAGTCTGTTACACAGGATGAATAAATTCTGAAGATCTTATATGCAATAATGTGACTACAAAATTTTATTTTATACTAGAAATTTGATGATGGAGTAGTAAGTAGTAAACATTCTAATCACACACACACATAGCCACCTGAAGTGGCAGATATATTTAGTAGTTTGAAATCATTATTATTCAACATACAATAGTCCTATCAAGTCATATATTGTATAAATATCCATAGTATTTTGATGTGGGAGGGTCTTCTGTTTTGTGTTGATTTCATTGGTTAATAAAGAAACTGCCTTGGCCATTTGATAGGCCAGCCCTTAGGTGGGTGGAATAGGCAGAACAGAATGCTGGGAGGAAGAGGGAAGTGGGGCAATCGCCATGCCTCTCCTCTCTGGGACAGAAGCCATGGAGCCAGCCACCAGGTCAGACATGCTAAATCTTTCCCAGTAAGCCACCACCTCATGGTGCTACACAAATTATTAGAAATGGGTTAGTCAAGGTATGAGAGTTAGCCAAGAAGAGTGTACATATAATGGGCCAGGCAGTGTTTAAAAGAATACAGTTTTTGTGTTGTTATTTCAGGTGTAAAGCTAACCATGTGGGAGCCGGGTGGGCAAAAGCAGGCCCATTGTTCCTTCTACAGTATTTAAAAAAGATGCTCATTCTTTTAAAAGGGAGATGCACTATGCCATTACTGAGCAGCCCAAAGAATCAGATACCATATTTGTGACAGATTGTCCGTGTCTAGTCCTTTAGCACTTGCTGGTTTCCAAGTGACAGAGCTGCATTGGTCTCAAGGTAGAAGCTAAATGAAGTTTGGTTTATTTCATAGTGTTGTTAAGCTTGGGAAATACCTAGTAGGAGACTCAGAGTCAGCTGCTTTAATCCAACAAGACATTATAGTTAAAATTCATGCCTTGAAGTATTGCTACATCCATTTAGAAAGCTTCTCACACCCCTTTCATCTGGAGAAGTTATTTGATATCCCACATATGCCTTCCAGAGGTCACCTTATAGCCTAAACATAGCTTTCCCACAGCACACTTAAAATTCCATCTGAAACAATGTCTTCCTTCTCTGTACTGAAGAGTATTTATTTTTAAATGTGCTCCCAAGTGCCCAGTGATAAATGGGGTTGAATTTCAGATGTGTCTTTTCTGCTAAGTTAGAAGCATCTTGTCAGAGTTTTCTATGTAACATCTTATATCACTAGTTAAGGAAGCTTAGGAATGTGACTTTTGCTATTTTTAGAGACATAGAAGAAATTTCTTTGAGGCAGTTTTCATGCATACTGACACTAAAGTTGCAATGACTTTGAAAGTAGGGGATGGGAAATTTTCAGAAGAGAGGATAAGCTGAATAAAAATTTAACATACAGCATGAGAATTTTAGCTAATAATATTTTATCATATAGTAGAAATGTGATAAATTTTCAGTACCATTGCTATATACACAAAAATGTAATTGTTTAAGATGATGAGTGCATTAATACCCTTGCCTATAGTGACTATTTTATCATGCCTGCCAGGCAAGATGTGCCTACAATACTGGCATGTCTGTTATAACACAACTAATCACATTGTATTTTATGCTTGTCCCATAGCAGGAAATTTCATGTCTTACTGGTACTGTAACACTGGTAAAAAGCCCATGGGTATGGAAGTCATGGGCCCTAGGGTAGACCTACCATTTTTAGTTTGCGAAATGGTCATGTTGTCAAATAACTTTCTAAATATTTATCTCCATATATCTGGACTATTCTCAATTTTATTCAGAGAAGCTATGCTTCTTGCAGTCATTGTTGAGACCTACACTGGCTTCATGTAAGTGAGAATAAGAATATTATTAATATTATATTATTATTGAGATATTACTCAATAATATTACTGAGAATAAGAGATGGCGTGCTCCATCCTAAATGGGACTGGCTTCTCTGTTAATACTTCCCCACCAGTACAACCTCCAATGCTCAGAGAACACTAAAAAGAGTGGATAGAAAGGAAGTAAGAGCTGGAGGGTGGAGAGGATGCTGTGAAATGCACTTGTCTGGATGCAACATAGCTTTTTAAAAATTTCCAGTCAATTTTTATTTTATAAAAAAAACAGAAGATCAACATCACAACTCAAACCTAATCTAAATGGGCACCTGAGGGTGGAGCACATCTATGTGTGGAGTTAAAAAGGTTTTCAAATAAGGCCATCAAGCCGGGCGGTGATGGTGGATGTCTTTAATCCCAGCACTTGTGAGGCAGAGGCAGGCGGATCTCTGTTTGTTCGAGACCAGCCTGGTCTACAAATGCTAGTTCCAGGACAGGCTCCAAAACCACAGAGAAACCCTGTCTCGAAAAAACAAAAAACAAAAAACAAAAAAGGCCATTAGACACGTGATCTAGAAATATCCAAATAAGCAACCATTCTTTTTTTAAATTAATTTTTATTGAGCTCTATATTTTTCTCTGCTCCACCCCCCCCCGCCTCTCCCCTCCTCTTCAACCCTCCCTCAAGGTCCCCATGCTCCCAATTTACTCAGGAGATCTTGTCTTTTTCTACTTCCTATCTAGATTAGATCTATGTAAGTCTTTTTTAGTGTCCTCATTGTTGTCTAAGTTTTCTGGGACTGTAATTTGTAGGCTGTCTTTTTTTTTTTTTTGCTTTATTTTTGAGAACCACTTATGAGTGAGTACATGTTATAATTGTCTTTATGTGTCTGGGTTACCTCACTCAAAATGGTGTTTCTAGCTCCATCCATTTTTCTGCAAAATTCAAAATATTGCACATTTACACCATGGAGTACCACACAGGAGAAAAAAGCAACCACTTTTTGAAAGCCTTGTGTAGGTGACTCACAGGGAAATGAGAAGTTATGGCTGGGAAACAAATCTGAAGTACAGCAACAGGAGTCTTAGCTGTTAAACACAATGAATTGAATCAAGTTGAAAATGTGGTAAGAAATTGTTCAGATTTTGGGGAAAAGGGTAATTGGGGATGGGGAGTCGGTAAGCCAGTTGACCCAAGAAGAACAACTGAGGTATCTCTAACTTTTCAATCAAGACCAGGCATGTTAAATTTCCATTTTAAAAAAGAAAGCAACAGAAACTAACAATTCCAACAGCCCATGAACCACATAAATATATTGTAAAAAAGAATCAAAACTACATTCAGAGCTCCACCCCCATCTCATTTTCAGCACCCCAAGGAAAATAAAAGCATCCATGGCTATGACAGCTGAAAACAAGAGCTTTTACTCTCATGGACTCACGGCAGACGTGGTGACCAGTGCAAGACCTGTACAAAATCAAACCATGTAAAATTCTGTCATAGCTAGAGTAGACAATCTCCCCATTCATCCTCTACTCAGGAGCTAGCGAGGTTAGATATTTGCTGGAGGAGGGACAATCATTCTTTTATGAGGATGTGGCCTTTGATATGTTACCTATGATCCCATGGCTGGCCCCACACCCATGGGCACCTGAGCAATCCTAACAGATAGTGAGTTATTAAAATCAAAGACATGAAATTCAGAACTGGTTGTATTGGAGGAAGCATGAGTAGAGTTAGAAAAAGGAAGGAAGAATGACTATTTCACAACAGAGATATGATATGAGGAAGACTGTTGGGAACACAAGCGAAAAGAAAGTATTTGATAGTTTCAAGAAACCTTGTCACATAGGTTAATGAAAAAGTACCAGAACCTATTTCAGACAAACCCACAAATGATCCACACCATTCTGAACCAGAATTTTTGGACGTGGGATGTTCCTCAGTGGGTTCTATTCCCAACACTGCACATCCCATGAAACACGCAATGGAAGTTTGGGTCATCTTGTTAAGTAAAAAGCTTTTACTAAAAATGAAATGAATACAGAGTAGGTGGTATAAGGAGGTAGATAAGATTAGCAACAATCACCTGACCATTTAGATAAATGAGGATTGTCACGGGGTTTTATTTTGTTTAGAAAGCTTATATATGCATATGAGGATTTATGTGTGTGTTTATGGAAATAAATCATAAATAATTCCTTTTTATAATTTAAAAATTCTGTCTATAATTCTCTCTTAAAAATGCTTATTGCTTAGGACTCTATCCAAGGGGTGATAGCAGTACATTCTCTTCCTGTGCATTTATGCCCACAGCTGAAAGCCACATTGTGCCTTGATTTGATCTAATTAGCAAGGAAGTTTGAAATACTTTTGACCCCATTTTACTGTGAGGAAAAACTCAGAGGAGGTGAAGTGCAAAAGTGGAATTTCATCCTGAAACTACACTGGAACAATCATTATATTCTCTGTAAATGGAGGGATAAGTTACATATGTGAAAATGCTTTGCACAAATAATAAGAATTAAAGTTTAAAAATGATATGGAGGGATCCTGTGTGTGACTTTATTGAAGGTGCCAGTGATAGTTTTGAGGACCATGAAATTTACGCATGCAGCAGACAAGTCTCATATGGTTATATATAGTGTTCAGAGAGCTTCCACATTAAAATTAAACTTACCGATCCTTAAGAGCAGGCAGCTTAGCTCTTCTTCCCTCTCCTTGATCTCACTCCTTTTTTGAATTAGGTCATCTGTGACATTTCATGGGATGAACGAGAAGCAGAAGATAATGCAGCTTTTATACTGCTGTTTTCTGGGTCAACTTTTCTTTTTCATTTCCAATTTAACAAGACAAAGAAAAATACATTTACATAGATATTAAAAGGGCAGAAAAAATGAAGAGTTATCATAGTCAAGAGAACCTAGAAATAAAAACTACAAGTAGACAATATGTATGAAATTAAACAATTGATCCATAGATCTACTAAAAAAGAATAACATTATAAGTAAAAAAAGAGAGAGATATTATTGAGGTTAGAAAAGCAATCCCTCACATGTAACATCAAAATGTATGAACCATAAAATATAAAATTGGCAAACTGGGCCTTCATCAGTATTTTACATCTGAAAAATATTTTTTAAAAATTTAAGTCAAAGGCTTAAAGAATAAATTTGAAGTGGCATTGAGCATAGAGTATTGGCATTGTAAAACATAAAAGAGATCTAAAAATTTATTAATGTGAATAAATTAAACTGTAAAACATGAGGAAAGAATTTAACTAGATGGGCAAAAGAAATTATAGCTAAGGTTGTCCAAAAATTCTCAGGAAAGTTTATAGTTCCATTTGGCATTAGGGAAATGCAAGCTAACACCGCAACAGAATATGAACACACTCATGCTTGAATTATTTAAGCAAGAAATTCCAAATCGCAAGTTACAAGTTTACAGGTCAGTGCCAAATAGTGGTAAAGATATGAAATAATTTGAAGCCCCATAAACTATTGATAGGAAAAAAATCATAGATCACCTTTTAACATCATTTATAATTCATTAGAAACATTTATATATATATATATTTGTATTGTCAAGATATTATAATACTTGACATATAGAAAAGATAAGTGAAAGCACATATTTATGAACACTTGTGTACCATGGATGTTGTCGAGGTAACAATAATTACCTCATAGACGAATGGATAAGTATACTCTAATATATTGGCACTATACATCAGCTGGAATATTTTAGAAGTTTCTTCATCGAACATTTTATATTACATTTTTAAACTGAAGTCTCTCTTCAGTGTCACTATTTGAACTTTATTCTTCAGTTTTGATCCACCATGGTAGGATTTTCATCACTGGAAAAACTGAAGAGAGGTTGGTAATATCTATAATACTGATATACTAGACCTTTCAGAATTTGTTTAACATGTGCTTGTGACATGATTAACTAATAAATTTAATAAATTTTAATGAAGAACCAGACACACAATTGCTTTTACCCATAATTTATACACTACCATTTAAATTTATGCTTGATGACGTCAAAGATATAGGGTTTCTTGTTCAGCATTTAGCAATTTCTGCCAGATGTTGACACTCTAGATTTCTCTACATTTTGTTTGGTTGGCTTTGGTCAGTGGGGTTTGGTGGGGATCAAACCCAGGATGTTGAAACCTAAATTAGAAAAGTGCTCTACCACTGAGGTACAGCTCCAAACTGTTTTTTTTCTCTTTACATTATTTTTTTTCTTTTTTATTAGTAGTAATAGTAGTAAAATTAAAATTTTAAAACCTACCACCCAAAACAATAAATATCCCCACAGTATGTTCACATATATGTCAATATGCTTTGTTCTTATTCATCTTCCTGTCCCACTTCACACCCCTCCTTTCTAGAATTTTGAAATAAGTGTGAGCCTTATGCTTAGACCACACACATATGATGATATTTCTATCCTTAACCTTGACAAGTCACACATTTCTTAGATGCCCCATGTATTTGGGTGTGTATGAAGAAACATTCTTGTAGGTGGCAAGGCCTCCTATAAATTTGGGTTTGAGTTCTAATGTCATTCTCTGTTTTCTGGAAGCTGTCATCTGTGGACAGTAGCAATCAGATCTTGAAGTTATTGGCTTTAGTAATTCCCTTTTAATTAGTACATCACGTTCTTCCCTGGATTTGGGAATGACTACCCTTCTCTAGGGGATCTGACTTCACAAACACATCTCTTAGAAAGGAGAAATGCACCAAGTCAACAAACTGAATATAGAGAAATATTATGAATTGCTAATGAATCAAAGCCTTCCACTTCATTAAATTTTGCTGATCATAAGCCTTCATTTTCAGAGACAAACAACTAGCTGCTGTTATTTGTGAGCCACAGTTCTTTGATGGCTGCTTTCCAGGTGACCTCTGCAGGAATAAAAAATTCCTGTTGACTTCAAAGCTAATTTAAACTGAGAGGTGTACTTGGAGTTTTAATCAGTCCAGAAAGTGGGAAGGAAGGAGTAAATGGAACATAAAGAGGCAGTATTTTTGTTTTAAAAAAACCTTTTAGGGACACACACTGTGTACAATTTTATAATTACCTTCCTAGACCTTGTTTCCCATTGATTTTGTTTGAATATGACAGGGTGCAAAATTACCAAATTACTTAGTGTCTAATTACCGTTCAGTGTGTTGAATTATATAAGCTCTAATCTTGAGGCAGTATTCATCTTAGTTCTCGACTTGACTGCAAGCTTTTCAAGTGCCATGTTGCATGAGTGCTTAGATTTTGGATAAAGCAGAGTGTTAGAATTTGAATGACAGCAGAGCCCATTTATTACCATCTTGCCCAAGAAACAGTCAAAGAATTTGTCTACTGTTTTTAGCATCGTGATGAAATATGAGGCTATCAAATGAGTGGCGTTGCTACCCTCTTATTCAAAATTGGCAAAGGAAGAAAAAAGTTTGGATCAAAACTAGTTGGGCCTGTGCTGCTAAGTGTTATCATAACCCAAAGAGGAAACTAACACTCTCATTAATTTACTTGTAATTACAAAGCTCCTGCTATGTGCTTAGAATTTTACCAATTGAGCAAGAAAGAGGAAGTCTTCATGAAGAGACTAACAGCAAAACAAACGAAGAATTGGGAAGTCTTTTGGAGGAGATGAGAGTGAACTGAGATCTCTGTTTACAACAGAAAACAAAAATAATGAAGTCCTTACCACCCTGCCCTCCTGCCCTTCCTTCCTTTCTCCCTTCTTTTCTTCTCTGCCCTTCCTTACCTCCCTCTTTCCCTCCTTTCTTTTCTTTTTTTCCTTTTCTTTCATTTTTTAACTTACCTATCACTCATAGTACCTGTTCTCCATATATGTCCAAAACAATCATGGACATACAAATTGACATAATTCTCTTGAAAAATGGAGATCTCCGTGGGATGTGTCTTAGTGAGTTCTGCTTTCTTTCCCATGGTGCCATTTATTTCCAACATCAAAATTTCCCCAATATTTAGCATACACAATATCTAAGCTCCAGGCCTGTTCTCTTTTGTCTGGTGAGAGGCTTCTCCACTCTCTTTGATCTATGACAATGAGATTAGGGACCTGTCTATAGCCAGATAGTGCACTTGGGCTCTGGAGATGAATGTGTGGTGAGTGGAGGGTGGGGCAGAATAAGAGATGGGAGAATAGGGTGGCTTATCTTTACTAGAATATGCTCTCCTGTGTAAAGTGAGCAGACCCACTGCAGTTTGCCACAATCTTTCCTGACGCTAGAACGGTACTAAATGTGTAGTCTCAGCAGCACAGATCAAGCTGATGAACTTTCTGGGAAATGAGGGGTTTTACATTTGTAATGTCAGCAGAGGGGAATGGCAGCTGTAAAGCTTCTGCTCATCATTAGTGTCACGTTTCCAGCAGGCTTCAGGGATGTGACTAAGGCTGTCTCCTGGGGAGATTGGAGGTCTTGCTACCTGTGAGATGCTACACTTAAATGCTCCTTTCTTTATGGTTGCTGATCCAGGGTAAATGTCTGTGAGATGGAAGAACAGAGGACCCCAGGGGACCCTTAGGATGACTTGATATGAGTGCATATGTCTGCATTGCCACAGGAATCAAAGCCACAAAAAGTATCTCAGTTATCTTTAAGACACAAACTCCTTTTCTAATTTTGAGGGTAGCTACTTTAGTTTGCCTATGACTTTTTTTTTTCTGACAAAATATAGGGCCAAGAAAGTAAAGATCCATCACTTAGGTAAGTTCCTGAACCTTTCTCAGACTGTTCGTTGTCCTCAAGTGGAAATGGGTTGTTCATGAATATCGTGTCAGGATAACTTAATCGGGGTAATAATGTGACAAGATATGGTATAGAATGAATGATGTTGTGCTAATGCCCTCCTTACTCAAATGGTTACTCTCAGTGCTGTGTGTGACTGACAGGTACCATGAGAGAAGGAGATTTGAATTCTGCATATTAAGTGAAGAAGTGAGTGTGATGAATGCTAGGAAATAGAGTCCTACTTATACCCCTGCCTTTTTGGACATCCAACGTGATTAGTGTTTATCATATCACTTTTTATTTTGATGCCTCAGTTTTCAAGTCTTTAGAAGGGCAATAATGCTGGTGGCTAAGGTTTAGAAACTTCTTAAAAGAATCAGGTGAGTTTAGCCCTATGGAAAAGGACGAGCTTTATCTCAAATAGTAACGTCAACAGCAACTACAGGAAAATTAATTTGAAACTGCCAAATGAAATGAAAGACACAAAACAGAGATTAATAACCAAGAGAGACTTAGACTTCTAGGAGTGGAATCCTGGGACCCTGGAACTCTCTGAGAGAGGACAGGAGAGTGGCAGCTTCCTGAAGTTGAAAAGAATCAGTTGTGATTCCTCTATCAGTGCAAGAAAGGGACCTTTTTTAGGCTCAGGTTGCAAGGTCAGCCATGTGGCTTGTGGTAAGTGTTCTGTTTCAGCATTCAGCTAAACGCTTGTCGAGCAGCGATGTTGACAATCTGTAGGTAGTCCTTTTCTCAGTAAAATACACAGTTGATTCCACCATCTCAGTTGCAAAAGGATGGTAACTGATGCTGAAATTTCCACTGGCAGCTCCAAAAGAAGCTCTGGTGGGGATAGAATTCCATTATAATAGAAGGGACTGACCTTTTTGACTGCCAGTAGTCCCCATATGATCTATTACTTGCATTGTTTAAAGCTGTATAAAACTAGACACACAGGCAATGAAATAATAATGATGTTGTTTAAGGTTCAAGTATGGATAAAATATTTTTTGAAGTATGTTTTTAAATTGTTTTTCAATTTCTTGATCTTTATCTCATTTCTCTCCCTCTTTCTCTCTTTCCCATTCTCTCTCTCCATCCTCAGTTATCACACTCATTCCATGGAGGCTGATACAACGCTTTACCAAGCAAGAAATATCTTCATTGTTGAAATACAGTTGGAAATGAAAAAGATGAACCAGGTGGATGAAGTATGAATGTCAAGGATCAGAACACATTGACAACAGCAACTCAAGTCATTTGAAAAAGATGGCATGATCTCTGCCCCTGCCCCTCACCCATGGAATAGCTAGTCAGGACTGTGCCTTATTTATTAACTATCCTACACAATCTTTTAAAGAAGAGATGAGTAGTTGGAAACACTCACTTATCCTCAGTGATCCCATTGACTTTGTTTCTTTGGATGTCAGTCAGAAACTATTTCTATAAGGAGGATATTTGTCTGTTGTAGAAAATTATTTTAACAGAGCAAACGTGCACATTTATTTACGCTGCAGAATTTTACTTGAATTCTGCAAGAGTGTGTTACATTTGTTTATGCCGCATCTCTTTAATTATGAAAAGATGTGTTGCATTTATTTCACCTTGTCTGCTGAAGGCACCTGATTGGTCTAATAAGAAAGCTAAATGGCCAGTAGCTAGGCAGGACTGATGGTCAGAATAAATTGGAGGAAATATCTAGGCTCAAAAAGTAAAGAGAGAAAGAGAGAATAAGAGAAGGAAGTGGAAACAAGGGACATGCCCAGGAAGAAGCCAGGCAGACATAGAGAAGCATTGAAAGTAAGACATACAGAAATGAGTAAAGTAATAAACCCTAAAGCAAAAGGTAGATAAAAAAGAAACAAGTTAATTTAAGTTTAAAAAGCTAGCCATAAAAGAGCTAAGAAAAGACCAATCATTCAAAACTAACAATAAGTTTGTGTCATGACTTGGCAGTTGGTTGGTAGCCCACAAGGAAAAGCACGGTACATCTGTCTTCTTCCTCAATTTGAAAATAGTGTTTCCCTTCTAACCCAATGTTTTGTAATGTTAAGGATCTTTGGGAGACTACATTTTAATAAAGTACCAAAGATGGTGGGACTAAGCTGAATGTTAACTCTAATGTTAGAGGAAACAGTACTTCTATCTCATGTATTCTTTCTTCCCCAAATTAATTTAGGTAGAGGTATTTATGTTTTATGTTAGATGCTAGGCTGCACAAGTCTGTACCTTTACAAGATAGCATTTTTGGTACTCTTATTTTCTTATTTTTATGAGCATGTGTGTGTGTACTGTATTGTGTGTGGGTGTGTGTGCGCACGCACGCGTGATATGTTTATGGAGGTCTGAGGTCACTGTGTGGCTCTCTACCATTTTTAGGCAGGCTTTCCCTGAACTTGGGATCTCCAGTTGGCTAGAGTGGTTGGTCAGACTGCCCCAGGATTCATCTTTCTCTATTTCCTCCTGCTGTATGCAGAGTAATGATCAGCTTCTGTATGGACACCGGGGATCTAAACATGGGTTCTCATGTTTGCATGGCAGATAACTTACTTACTGAACCCTTGCTCCGTGTTTTGTGTTTCTCTTCCCTGTTTTAGTGCTGAAACTTCCTTTTCCTACAATTCTGTAAGGCTTCTTAAAATAAGGACGTTTTTAGCTCAGGCTGGCCTCAGACTTGCTATATAGCCAAGAAAGACCTGAATCTGAGTCTCTTGCCTCCATCTCCTAACTGCTGGGGTTCCTGGAAGCTACCACCATTCCTGTTTATAACACTTTTACTTTATGTCTGCTAAGGAAAGAACATTTGGGTAAGTTATAGCACTAAAAGCAGATTATTTATTTATGCTTCTGTGTGAGGATAAAATAATTAAATTTGGCTGGCAACTGGGCAATCTAAGTTAATTCTTGACCTCTGCCTTGTCCATTCTAATTTCCTTGTGATTGGAAAGCACAAATATTTTACAAATCAAATGAGAAGGCTCCTGGGGAAATGATTCTCTTAGCTCGTCTTAGCAAGATACCTAAACATAGTGCTAACTTGCTATGACCTATCATACCTTTCTTCTTCAGAGTCCTAATTAATCACAGACGAAACTAAGTAGGCACTGTTCATAAATAATGCACAGAAAACAATGTTAACATAGAGAGGCAGAGCACAGTGGGAATCTGTTCCAGCACTCTGAAAGAAGTTGAATCTATCTCAATGATAAACGTGCACTTCATGGGGACTCCAAATATGACTTTTACTGGAAAGTTGGTATTTAAGATTCTTTCATTAAATCTCTCTCTCTCTCTCTCTCTCTCTCTCTCTCTCTCTCTCTCTCTCTGTGTGTGTGTGTGTGTGTGTGTGTGTGCACGTGCATGCATGTACCAAAACATGCTTTTGGAGGTAATAGGACAATTTTGATTATTGGTCCTCACCATCCACCTTGTTTCTTGTACCCCTACTTCGTGTGCCAGACTATCTGGATATTTGGTCTGAGAGCTTCTGGGGAATCATCTGTCTTCAACTTCAATCTTGCTGTAGTAGTTCTGGGATTACTGAAGCAAGTAAGTTACAGCTTTCGGCTTTACATGGTTCTAGAAATCTGCACTCAGGGTCACAATTGCTACTGAAGCACTTCATTCACTGAGCAATCTCCTCAGTCAAATTTGAGACTGTTTTTAGCATCAAAAGAGTTTCTATTCTTTTCTTTATTGTGAAAGTGAACATTACCACTAATATCTCAGGCTTAGGAAAAATCATGGAAGGGGGGAGGAAAGAGTATAAGTGTGTGACAGTGGGAATAGCATCTTCTAGACATTGCAGGGAAGCTGCACCATGAAATATCAACAGAATAGTTGCCTAAATAAGATGTGTGTGTGTGTGTGTATGTGTGTGTGTGTGTGTGTGTGTGAGAGAGAGAGAGAGAGAGAGAGAGAGAGAGAGAGAGAGAGAGAGAGAGAGAGAGAGAGAGTTTGTGTACGTGTGTGTAATAATAACAGGTAAAAGGCCAAGGGAAGTCAGAGAATCATGGAGAAGCTGGAGGATCAAGAGAAGGGAGGCAAATGTATACTCATGTATAAAACCATTAGAGAATAAAAAGTTAAACATAAATTGTGGATACTTTCTGTAACATTTTTTAAAGGTAATTAATTTGTTTGAATTGTCAATACCTTGCACATCTACATTTCTTTCTAGTAACTTTATTTATATTGTGAATTATATTATAGATCTCTAGATTCCCAGAGAGGGAAAGAGTGAGAGTTAGTTAAAGAGAAAATAATTCCTATAAGTATAATGTCATTTAATATCTAGTTTTTTAAACCTTTTATGTACAATTAATGCAAACTACTTTTGAGAAATCACAAATGTGGAATTTGACATTTCTTTACTTCAAAAATTTAACCAAGCTACAGTAATCAAAGCAGTGTGATGCTGGCATAAGACACACACAGACCACTGGGAATGATTAGAAATATTATTTCAAAAATATCTTGACATTTTTAGTCAAATTTTGTTTTTCACAGGGATGTCAAGACTGTTCAGGAAGGGAAGCGCAGTCTTTTGTATACTGATATCAACGAAACACCAATTAAAGACATCAATAGAAGACATGTAATTCTAAACTCTGAGATGAAAACAGGAAGAAAGCATCATTATGTTGGAGCTGATAATGACTGACATTCACCACAAGACAGGCAATAAAAATATAATTAGATAACTTACTAAAATAGAATGAACAGCTTCTATTCAGTAAAACATCCATCAACATCTTGAAAGGCACTGGATGGAGAGGTATAAAATATCTTTAAGTAACATATCTGATAAAGGAATAATGTCTAGATTATATAGAAGTTTGTTACAAATTCACATTCATACAACAGAAATAATATCCAGGGAAAGCCATTTATTTAAGGAGAAGGAGCAAATGGTCTATCTGAATTTAAAATATATATCTTCAAAGCCACAATCTGATAATACATTCCATCTTATGGATGGCTACTATCAGATATGTACCAACCACAAAGACAAAACAAGCCAGATTCAGTAATAGCATATGTTGACAAAGATTGGGAAGAACTGGACCTCTTGGGAATTGTTGGCAAGATCGTAAAACTGTGTTATCACCACAGAAAATGCTGAGGCTCTGTTAAAAGTTGTAATTAGAAAGATCATGATGACATGATTTGCCAATTTCATGTCTTGATGAATATATACAAAAATCAGTTTTTAAAAACCAGTATCCCAAAGAGATATTCATTAACACATTGTCATAGTAGCATTATTTGCAGTAGCACATCACAGAATTTTCATTACAGAAAAACATGAATAGATTCATTATTATTGAAGTGACTCTTAAAGGTGTGCTAATACTTAGAGTCATTTTATTGATATGGTCTTTTAGCAGAATAATAGTATTTGGGTGTTCCCTAGGCTCCATGATCTATATCTAATCTCTGGTTCTTGGTTTCATTACCAGCTTCAGTCATGGGTGCCATCTCATGGAATGGGCCTTAAATACGACAACCAAAAGTGGTTGGTTTCTTCTACTATATTTGTACCACTAATCCACCAGGTTGTACATTACAAGTTTGTTGATAGGTTATATTGATGATTACTTTTATGCTTCAGTAATGTTCTAAGTAACTTTTGGTACCAGACATGAGTAGTTGTCCAATAAAAAGAGATTCTATAGTTTTTTGAGTGCTTTTTGTTTTATTTTTGGTATTTTTAATCTAATTTGTTTTGTTTTTATTTTTCACGTCTTTCTTTTAAGAAAGAGAAAGAGAGAAAGAAAGTAAAACTTTGTGGTCATGGAGATGGGGAGTATCTAGGAGGAGCTGAAAGATGGCAGAGACTGTAATTGAAATATATTGCATGAAACAATCTAATAAAAATGTGTGTTAATACTGCAAGCACCATTCTCCATGTGTTTCACTACGATAAGATGTAAAAAAATGAAGAAGTCTTTAACTATGTTCTTATTTTAAATTAAAATTAAAAAATTATATTTGGTTATCATTTAACTATATTTTAATGGTTTATTAAACATCAATCAATTATTACACAATAAAATGCATTGTTCTCTGTAATCTGTATCATGTCTTTTTTGCAATCCTTGGATACTGAAATGCTTCTCTATTTGTTCTCTAGAGAAAATAATATGTACACAAGAAATATTTGTTCAGGATCACGTATCACTCTGCAGTAGAGTCTTATTGATACCCAGTAGATGCACTCGGCAGGCAATATTGGTCAGTCAGTCTGTGACCCCTGCTGTGCTGCCTAGGGAGGGCCTTAAGGAAGGATCTTTACTCTGCTGCTGTGATTCACATCTGCCAAAGGAATTCACTAAATGCCTTTATTTTAACAGTGCAGTAAATGTCACGAAACAACAATACATTCAGCACAGAAGAGTTAGGCTCCTGCATTTTAGAAATCTACCAAGTGTAAAATACCTAGAAAATAATCAGGTTATACTCTAATCATAACAATATGTTCTCACAGTAAGGGTGGGCCTATTCCGTTTCCTTCTGGGGTGAAATTTAATTGTGGAAATGGTGCATTTTGCTTTGTTGAGCTTCACATATAGAGAAATGGTGACTCTATTTTTGTGTGCCTGTTCTGTGTTATTATTCCATCACAGCTGTGGGATCCTGCAGTTTCACATCCTTCACGTAGTCTGTGTGATGTCTTTCACACTGCTTTAGTTCTCGATGCACACATTCAAGCTCTAGGCAATATTTTATCACTTGGATGAGAATTATGTACCTGTGAAGTTAATTTGAATAGTTGTTTTTATTAAAGAAGAAAAGCACATATCCTTTGCAAAAGTGTCATATTGGCCGGAAACTAGCAGCTGAGAAATTATTAGCTTCAGAAAATCAGCTTTCTGGACAGTACTGCCAATTCACTGGGCTGTGCCTGTTAAATTACTTCTGGGGAGGACTTTAGATGATTATTTGAATACACAACTACACATAAAATAAAGACTCACTTTAACACTGGATGCAATTGGGTAAATCTTGCTCTGACTTGAACACCAAAGTTTCACATATTTGATGAAGTAATAAGCATGTCAATGTTGAAAGAGACCTATGATGTATTGAACAATAAAATAAGATGATAGAGTAATAAATGTAATGTAATAATTTTATTTTTTAACATTTCATATATTTCTGCTTATAAATGAATCAAAATGATTTCAGAAACCTGCAAAGAAAATAGCTCTAGCAAGATAATGAAGATAGAAAGGAGTGAAATAGTGTCGAAGGTTTTATTAAATACATTTCATTGTTTGATATTTAAAAAACATTGACAAACTTTATGATTTTTGAAGCTAATGAAAAAGGCCATGAATTTGAAAGAGTGAAAGGAGGTGTATATGAGAGGGTTTAAGTGATGAAAGGTGAGGAGGAAATGATATAATTATGTCATAATCTCAAATATATTAGAAAAACTTTTGAAAAAAAAGAGTTAAAAGTATACTGTGAATAGCACACAAATCTGGAAAAATAGATTTTTCAATGAATTCTTTGAGAATTTCATGAAAAGTGGATTTTAGCACATTCATTCTCCCCACTATAGCTCATCTCAAATCCAATCCTTCTTTTTTACTGACTGAATTTGGTGTCTTGAAGTTTTTAAGCTCCATTAAGTGCAATTGGTGCCGCCCATATACTCTGGATGTGTGACAATCTCTCCCTCTTCTTTTCCCTCTTGGCAGCTATAACTTCTCAGGTAAGGGCAGGGCTATACACAGATCCCTCCTCCATGTTGGTGTTCAATTTAGATTGATCTTGTGTGGGTCTTGTGCACATTATCTGTGCACTCCTGTGAGTTCCTAAGTGTTTCTGTCCTGTCAGGTCTATAAAACTCTGTCTCCTTGTAGTCATACTCTTCATTTGGCTCTTACATTTCTGCCTCCTCTGCAGTGATGCATGAACCCTGTGAGTGAGTGGTATGATGGTAGATGGTCCCTGTAGGGTGAGAAGTCCACAGTCTCTTTTCTTTGCACTTTGACCAGTTTTAGGTCTTTCTGTATATCGACATAAACTTCCAAAAGAAACTTCTCCAATCTGAGAGATGAGCAAATCTATGCAGTTTTTTTAAAGAATAGAGTAGAGAATTTAATGATTGATGACATGTAGTTGGGGAGAAAAAAATGGATGAATTAGTATGCATACAATGTATACTGGGGAAAAGCACATCATTTGAAATGTACCTCTTTATTTCAAGAGTTTATTAGAATAGCTATGTCATAGAAAACTATAAAATACAGAATGATGTTTAATACTTCACTACATAATCATAGCCCACAAAACCTCACTGGGATGTTTATTTTTTCTGAGAATATACTAAAATACATCTTTAACAAACGAGGAAGAGTTAAGCTAAATAAATGAATGTTTCCATCTTTCTCTTTTCTAATTTTTATGATGTATTTATACAACTGAGGGATTACTGCAAAGTGTACATGGAGACTCATGAAAAACATCGATAGAACATTCCTGGAATGAGGAATTAATTGTGAAAACATAAAGCAATCTAATGCACCTGAAACTACTTACAATTCTTCAGTCTTGTTTAAGATTAACATAGAGCCCAAATAAACCAAACCAAACTGAACCAAACCAAAACAATGTAACACCAAAACCCTGGCTACTCCAGTAGACATTTGTACTGCTGGGGGAGGCATGACAGGGTTCCAAGTGTTCTTCCCCATAAACGTTGGAGCTAGTGGCAAAAAGACTCATCGCATGCAAGAGAAAAAGCAGAGAGGAAGCAAGTGGGCTGAGAGAATCTCCGCAGTTAGGCCTGTCTGGGTGTCAGTAGTTTTCTATTTGGAGAATTTGGGCAGGTTGTCTGGGTGTTGAGCTCTGAGACTAAGGCAGTCTCTTGCCTCTTTTATGTATAATGATACCTTTGTCCATTTTCTTTTCAGATCTGAATGTTCCTTTCCTTGACATCTTATTAATTCATCCTTCTGGGAGTCTTTTAGGAAAGAAAACTCACACTAAGGAAAAAATTCAAGCCAAGTCTAATAGACTAAACTTTCCTTAAGTTTGGCCCAAAGCTGAGAAAAAGACCTTTAAAGTGTCTGCCAGTTGGCAGGAGTTTTAATGACGGGCTTTCAGGATCAAAGTAAACCCTTTAACTTTTCTTCACAGCAAATTCATTGGTGACCACTGACATGTAAAATACTCCCCATGGAGGAAACAGAAATCAGAAATCAGTTGAGTATTACTAAGTGGAGGACACATTAATATGACCCCCTTTCACTTATAAACAAACAATTCATTAAAAGAAAGGAGAGCTTTTATGAGCATTTAACCATGAAATCCTAGACAATTAGCACTTGCAATTCTTGCTATTGGTATGAAAATATTATCAAGAACTAGCAATAAAAAGAGCCAGTGTGGAGATAAAACAAGCCCTAGTAAATGTATTTACTTCCAAAATTCAAAGTTGTCTTTTGATTCCAAAATAAATGAATTCGAACATGAGTTGAAGGTATAACAATAGAAAGCACAGAATCCATTGTCTAGTTCCCACTTTTCCTGTTGACCAGGGTTGACCTACCCACTCCTACTGCATCAGAGGTCCTTTGTTGAGTGAGAGACAGCAGAAATCAAAGTTCTAAAAATGAAAGTGCCGCTTTTCTTGGACAGCCTAAAGTTTCTATAAAGGTAAGAAACAAAATCAGAATGTCTGTTTCTATATGGCAGGGTTTGATGCATTTTAAAGTGGGGATGAACACACAGAGCCTCCACTGTGGTCTGGCATCCAAGCAGTTGATTAGTAGATTGGATTAATGTTGATTAACCAGTTTAACAACACACATGAGTCTTTGATACCCAACTGGCATGTTACTTACTAGACCCTAGACCACTTTCTTCTTCCTTTCACAGTTAATGTAGCTTCAAGGATGCTTTCTTACATGGAGAATGCAGCTAATTGTTCATGGCTGAGAAAACAGACAGTTCTACAAAAGAGAGAGTATGAGGGGTGGTGTATTTCCATCATACTTCCAGGAGGTAACTGAACCCTGTAGACATTGGTTCCCTTCTCATATGTCAGATAGGCTATGGCGCCAGAAGAGTGTAATTTTCAATTCTGAGAATCTTTGGGAAGTCAGAGCATAGGGAAAAAAGAAAGAAGACAGAGACCTTGAAAATTTAAACTCTTTTAGTTTGCGACTGCTGTCACTGCCATAGTCCCTTTCTTTTATATTTAAGGCCTTCAATAGTGATTTAAGACCTCACATTATAGCAATCTTTTTCTTTGTCTTCTGTCTCCTACTTTAGTGGGCTCTTTTAAGACATCAGACCATTCACATAATTCAGGATAATCTCTTTTCATGCTATTTGTTAGCAATCTCATTCTGAAACCTCAAAACCTTTTGCAATGTTGTCTAACATATCTAATTATTTTTTTAGGGATAGAACATGGGTATTTGGTGGATGGTTGTTGCTTTTAATTAAAATATGAAGAATTCTAAAAGAATCAAACTTTCAGTTGCAAAATTTAGCACCAGAAGAACTTGTTATTCTCCACCTTGGTTACAAGTATGTGTTGTCAGGTTTGACCTATTCTATCTGAAAAGCGGGCATAAAGAGGGTGATAGAAAAAAATTAAAGGCTCAAATTTCAATGATTCAAGAGGCTTAAACCATCTTTCTGTACAGTGTGATGATAAATGAAGAAGGAGGTCGCTTGAATTTCATGAACTACTCCTAGTTGCTGTGTTGATTGAGTCTTGCATGGCTCAGCACTAAGTCATTCTTGGGAGCAGTAATACCATACAGCAGAAACAGTTATTTTAGGGAAGATCACATTTATCATATGTCAGGAAATGCAACCTTCTACTTGGCTTTATTTTGTTTTTAATTAAAATCTTATGGTTTTCTAAAGCACACTTGGATTCATAAGGTAAAAAGTGAATTCTTTCTTTCATCAATTGATTTCAAGTATGATCTGACTTATTCTTTCTTATCCTTATAAACACAATTATGAAAACATACAGAAGTTGAAAATAAGGTGAAAAAGTGGTGATTCATCATGCCAATATTGTATAAAAGCAGCAAAAGTCATTCATGATTATCTTGGAGTAAAGCTTTTTTATTTTCCTGTTTATGATTCCTCAACATTCCAAGTTGAACTGTGAGTTATGAACTTATTGACTTTTGTACAGGTGACACACACACATAACACACATATCACACACACACATTCAGTGGAATACATAACACTAAAGATAAACAGTTCTATAGATTCACCATTTTTGTAGGTAACTCAATACTTTTAGCATCCTAAACAACTACTTCAAACCACTTTTATTTTACTGATTCCTTCATTCATTAATACAATACATAAACACTCACAATCACATATAGTTGCTGTCTTACTTATTTTCAAAAGTGTGTTATGGTTGTGTCCTGAATAGATTTATAGCTTTCTTAGCAATAGCAGGCAAGAGAGTTATTAGTAAAAATGTGGACAATATCTGTTGTATATCTGTCATGAAAATTTCACAAGAACATGGGATCTCTTATTGACATGAAATCTGCAGGTACATGTAGGGATGTATGTGAGATGGAGGGGCTGATACGCATGCACTAAAGGACTTATGTGTTTTGTTTCTGATATCCATTTTATTAACTATATTTCTACTTCTGTGACAGATACCTGAGAAAAATCAACTTAAGGAAAACATTATTTTAGTTCATGACTTTAGCAAATTTAGTCCTTGACTGCTTAGTCCTATTATATTGGGCCTAAGTTGTGGCAGAAAATCAAGACAGTAGTGCTTAGTAGCAGAGGTCTGCTTCTTTAATGGTGCCTGAGCATGGAAACAAGAAAGGGAGAGGCCCGGGTCTCATTTTACCCTTCAAAAGCAAGCAAGCCTCAAGACCCAGTTTCTTCCAACTGTCCCTCTCCACTTAGGGTGTAACAGGAAAAGCGGGCTACTTGTCATCCTGGCTGCCTGGCTATTTATACCCTAAATAATCACACAGAAACTGTATTCATGGAAACACTGCCTGGCCCATTATCTCTAGCTTCTTATTGGCTAACTCTCACGTCTTGATTTAAGCCATTTCAGTTAATCTGTATATCACCATGAAGTCATGGCTTACTGGGAACGATTTGGCATGTTTGATTCTGGCAGCTCCATGGTGGTTTTCTGTCTGTCCTTCTTCCCAGCATTCAGTTCTGTTTACTCTGCCTACTTAAGTTCTGCCCTATCAAAAGGCCAAGGCCATTTCTTTATTCAACCAATGAAAGCAACACATAAACAGAAAGACCTCCTACACCAATAGTGGACATGTACTAGGGACTGAGCCAAATGGGCATTTGGAGGAGACATCATAGCATCCATATTTGTGTAATTTTGTGCTTTTATAGGAAAATTTCAGAGTGTTCACATCTAAGGAGAAAATACCTTAAGCATTCTAAACAATACTCACACTATTTACAACACAGATGACAAGAAAAGACCAAACCCAAGACTGTATGAAGAAAGTCTGGAACATAGTGGGTGACAGACAACTGGCATCATAAAACAAGAAAACAACTTTAAGGAACAAAACTCAGACTCTCAGGAATGCCATTGTTCTTGGTAGCTGAAGAGATTTTACAAGTCATTCAAACCAGAAATCAGGGAGCCCTTGCAACTCAGAAGAATGTGAACAGAGTTTCAGAAGGGAAGGTTCTTTCCTGAGCTGCTTCTACATTTATCTCCATAGAAAACACCCTGTCTTCTTCAGAAACACATTTTCACTCTCCTTGGCTGCTTTCTGCAATTATATCCTTATAGGTATTTTGATGTGGATAAATTAATCAGAATGTAAGCATGTAAGTTCATAGCTAACATTCTGCCTGTCTTAAGTAGGCATTTATGCAACTACTTTAAGATATGCCATAAATGAGTGTTGCTTCTTTTGCTTGCCATCAAAGGATACCAGTTCTGGCCCAAGTTCACCATTTCAGTCACTAGTAGATATTCTTCAGTTATATTTTCCTTTGAGTAGGTACAAAACTGGCCAGCAAAGTCCTATTGCATTTGGGAAATCTTTCTTTGTGGTCTTGGGCTCTTTAGCTCTTGGCTGTGATTACGATTTCTTGGCAGCAGATTTTCTGCATATAATGAGTTGCATGCTGACTTTACATTCAAAACCAGGAAAATTGGAAATACAGTTTAATTGTCTTTTAAATCTGTACCTTCATTCAGATCACAGAATTTTATTTTAACTGAAGAGTTAATCAATGTTTTATGGGGGGATATTTTGGCTTACTTTCCTACACTGTAATTAAAAGTAAAGACAAAAGACTGTTTTTAAAAAAAACTTATTATCAAAGTATTTGTGCTGAAGGATCAGTTTAAATATAAATATTGTATCAGTTACATCTAATGAGTAGCATAATATTACCACTTGAAGAACCAGTAAAATACCTCATCATTTTCTTTCATAAAACCCAACATCTAAGATCTCAATAGCTTTTATTATAATCTTTTTTCTGCTATAGAATTTCTTTTCTGAAAAAAAATTATATATTTTTTTCATTTTACATACCAATCACAGTTACAGTTTCCACTCTCTCCCTTCCTTCTGTCTCTCCCACCTTTCCCCCACAAAGCCCCATTCCTCAGAAAGGGTAAGGCCTCCCATGGGGGACTCTACAAAGTCTGATATATCAAGTCGAGGTAGGACCAAGCCCCTCCTCACTGAATCTAGGCTGAGCAAGGTGTCCCTTCTATAAGGAATAGGTTCCAAAAAGCCAGTTCATGCACTAGGGATAAATATTGGTCTCACTATCAGTGGCCTGACAAACTGCCCAAGTCACAGAACTGTTACCTATATTCAGAGGGCCTAGTTTGGCCCTATTTTCTTCAGCTATCACTTCAGAGTTAATAGGATCCCTCTAGCTCCAGTCCGCTGTTTCTCTTGGTGTCCCTATCATGATCTTGACCCCCTTGCTCATATTATCACTCCTCCCTCTCTTTGACTGTACTCCTGGAGCTAGACCCAGTTCTTAGCTGTGGATCTCTACATTTACTTCCATCAGTTACTGGATGAAGGTTCTGTGATCACAATTAGGGTGATCATCAATCTGGTTAAAGGGGAAGGCCAGTTCAGATGCCCTCTCCACTACTGCTAGGAGTTTCTCAACAGTTTTAATTGTATCTTTTCTTATTCTATCATGACATATTCTTTGTTCATTTACATGATGAAATTTTCAGTCTCTTTTCTCACTATGTTGCATGTTATGAAAATTCTATTTTATTTAAAACTTCTTATTTTTATAAAAACACCCAGATTATATATGGCATATAAAGTTTACCTATTCATAACTTCAAATTATTTGTTTTAATTCCTGTGTGAACATGCCTCAGTTAGAGAATGTTTTAGGGGTCCTCTGTATGTTACACCTCAAGGTTTCTTTTAATCTCCATGTAAACTTCTTTCTCTTCTCATTTTATTTTTCCCAGAAAAAAATTTCTTTAAATAATTGATAACAAATAGTAGAGTATTATCTTTGGAGTATTTAGTACATAATAAAATAATCTCTGGGTTTTCCTTTTGAAAATAAGTCTGGAAAACATTATAAACTTAATCTTACAGACAGTATTAGAAACTTCACTTAACCATGTAAAACAGCCCATTTATAGAACTATGAAAATTTTCCCTTAATACTGACTTATTCTAATCATTGCACCTATTCACTCTGAATATTCTAATTGTTTTTAAATTATGAATGTTCTATCTATTTTAACTTATCCAGTTTTAATGAAATGCAATGTTAGCAGTATTTGACTGTTTGTCTTAAAAGAACTCATATAACACATTTGGCAAACTCCTGAATCATCGTATTATGCTAAACACTAGAAAAATTTCCAGAAAGAGAGTCTTTTGAAGTTCAGGCTTTTGTAGTTGATTTCAATAGAGTAGTCCTACACTATCTCAGAATAGAGTATAATAAAGGTCTCTTTATTTATGGGTAGACTCACATATCAGCAGTCCTCTGCATGAGTGGGGAACAGGAACCAAATCCAGCAGCCGTGGGGCTTGCCCACGTCCCTACCTTTGCATATATAGTACCCAAGACCACACCCAAAGCATCTCAAAGGCTGAAGGAATTCCCACAGTAGATTTTCCTCTAGCTTGCTGTGGAGCTGAAGATGGGTTTGAACTATTGATCCTACTGCCTCTACCTCTAAGTTGTGGGATTAGAAGCATGTGGGGATGGATGTTCAGTGTGCAGAAAGCACATATTCTATATTTTATACTTTAAATCTATTAGATATACTATCATATCAGAATTTCAATTTTCAAAATATAAGTTCATATTACCGCTGAGTCAACTTTAGTGATTTAATAGTGTTGGCGTTACCTAGAGGAAATAATTTTCTTGTTTTTCTCTTATTTGTGGGAGCATATTTTTCCAATCATGTCATGAATTCTGTGTTTTCTTGATATCATTAAATCTTCTAGAGAATCCAAAGATTGAAGACATTAGGCAAGCATTCAACCTATTTTTATGGAAGGTTTTTGTTGTTGTTACTGTTTTATTCTTTATTTATTTTTTGTTTCTTTATTTCTGGCATTAGAAATGGCAATGCTATCAAGGGCAAGTGCATGCCTGTTGTTTGATGTTAGATTGTGACTGTTGAAGGTTTTGTGACTCTGCAGGAAACTGAAGATGGATGCTATTTATGATAGATGCCTTGTTATCTGGAGAAAAGATTGACTTCAGGTGAAAATAGAGAAAACAATTTCATAAATTGAAAGAAAAGAAAATTAGAGTCGTAAAAGAAATATAGATTCTTTCTTTAAAAACAATTCAATTTAAATTCTGACTCTGACTTTGTCTCTGTCTCTCTCTCTCTCTCTGTCTCTCTCTCTCTGTCTTTCTCTCTCTCTCTCTCTTTCTCTCTCTTTCTCCTCTCTGTATTTGTATTTTGTTGAGAGATGAGAGAATTGCATGAGAAAGCTTGAAAAAAAGACAGACTCCTTTTTAACTTTACATTTAAATACATTTTTAACTAGAATATAATCACATAGCTCTATTCCCTTTCCTTCCTCCAAAGTCCTTTCCCTCCAGCCTCTTCTAAGTCCACCCAACTCACATTCCTCAAGCTTATCGTGTCTTCTGCCACAGTTACCATTATACACATACATGCATATGCACGAGAAAATACATAAATATAACCTATGGATTCCGTTTTTAATGTTTGAATTATATGGTTTCAGGTTTGACCGCTTTCTTTTTGATAACTAATTAGGAGGGTCACTTCTTAGAGAGTGAGACTACCTCTCCACCTTTCAGTAGTCATCAGTTACCTTCTGTTCTCAGTCTAGGGGTGGGAACCCGGTATACTTTCCCTCTTCCACATTAGCATATCTATGGGTGAATATTGGCACTATTATGGTCTTGTTTATGCAGTAAAACAAATTACTGTTACTTATACATCTGTTGCTGATTTTTCTATCAGTGCCTCACCATGAAGCAGATAGTAGCATAGAACAAGGACAGTGAGAAGTATTTAAAGTATTTAGCAGAGGTAATGAAAGAGAAGTTGCTGTTACCTTCCTAAAAGCTTTAGTCACGGAAGAAATATTTTTTTTTAAGGGAGCAGTGGCCAAAAATACTGTGCCTAGCACAGAGAAAGGTTGGCGGTGTTGTTGAAAGAGAACACAGAAGGAAACTGACACTCAGTCTCTATGTCCTTTCAATAAAATGGTTTTTAAATTGATTTTTATTGAGCTCTACATTTTTTTCTGCTTCCCTCCCTGACTCTCCCCTCCCCTTCAACCTTCTCCCTAGGTCCCCATGCTCCCAATTTACTTAGGGGATTTTGTCTTTTTCTACTTCCCACGTAGATTAGATCCATGTATGTCTCTCTTAGGATCCTTATTGTTGTCCAGGTTCTCTGGGGTTGTGATTTTTGGGCTGGTTTTCTTTGATTCGTGTCTACTTGTGTATGTATGTATCTCTCTCTCCGTGTGTGTGTGTGTGAACATATGAGCCTAGGTACCCTCAAAGGTGAGAGGAATTGGATCTTTATGAAGCCAGAACTACCACTGGATCCTGGAAATGAAATTCAGGTCCTCTGAAAAAACAGTAAATGGTCTTAACCATGGAATAATTTCTCCATTTTTCTGTTTGTGCCTACCACCAATTAAAAGCCAGGGAATGAAAAGTTGACTGAGATCAGCCCTCTAAGATACACAGATATTCATCAGAGAATAGACAGAGTGGGACAATAGGAGAGGAAAATATATGGGTTATTTTGGCTAACACAAAGGTATATTGGACCTTAAAAATGACAGTTAGTTAATATTTCCATGTTGAAAATGATGGAAATCATGACTGAAGGGTGGAGTGAAAATGCCATGAAGACTTAGAAAGAAAAGAACTCTTCCTATAGATTACAGAGTAATTGAAGCATTTCTGCTCCATTAGTGTCTACAAAATAAAACCTGTATCATTTGGTTGATTATATATTTTTGAGTTGACATTTGGACTCTGTTACTTACTAATCACATGGACTTTAAATTAATTTGTGGCTCAGTTTCTAAGGGAAAATTGCAGCAAGTAGTTTGGAATAGTTACTGTGGAGTTCATTTGTGTAAGTTTGAGTACCTAAGAAACTCTCAAATATTAATTTTAAAGATATGAGATTATCAGTAACTGTTAGGATTCTCACACTTAAGCCCTGTGGCCTTTTGGATTGGTTTACTATTAAGAAACATTTAGGGAATTATGGGATTATGTATCATATTACTTCATGAACCACTGTGGAGAACTTTGTGGTGTTTTCCATCTGTGACCAGTCCATCATCAGAATAGATGAATGACTACTCTGGAAATACTGTTTTGTCTTTTAAATCATAAACCACAGGAAATGCTAAAAATATTGAGGATGACTGATTAATAGGAATAAAAATTACTGCAAATTGATGGGTATATTTGTTTTCATCATGTTTCTGAAGCCATCAAAATTACTTTTCAGTCTTTTTAATTTTAGATTAAGTTTAGAAAATTTGGAAATTGTAGACAGCATAGATGTTGTTGGCACATTATTAAGTCAGTTTCCTCACTACTGCATGACCTATATAACTGTGCCTCATCTGTCAAATAAAAAATGAACACTGGTTGTCTACTGCTAACTGAAGCTTATGTTTGATGAAAGCTTCTCTTATGTTTCAGGACCAAACCAAATACTATACCATATTTTGTGACAGGGAAGCTGTATTTTGTTTTGGTAAAATTAATTCAATGAGAATTAAACAATAATTTAATTTAATTTAAAAAATAATTAATAATTTAATTGTTTATAATTTTATATAAACAACAAAGTTTATAGTTTTTCTGGGTTACAAATTTTGCTGTATAGCAATTTTCTTTATTTGTAATTTCCTTCATCAAAGATGTAAGGAGTTTTTATGCATCATATCTTCACTGACTTTCAAGGATTTTCTGTATTTCAGTCTTAAAAATCAAATAACCATGGCATAGGAATCAGAAAGAGTTAAGTGTTGGTGAAAGTGATTATCCATGTAAAAATTTTTCCTAACTCACAAAAATGATGTTATATGAACAGTAGATTCACTTTAGTAATGTTAGCTAGAACTAATATTAATAACCTGGTGAACTTTTTACTACAAATGGAAAAGAAAATGACCATCATCACATCAAGAATTGCCCCTGAAAATCAAGATGCATATGAATGTATCTTTCTGCTGCTTTGAATCTGTAAGTACAAAGAAACAGTGGGGTGTTAGTATATGTTGTTCTAAAGGACACACTGCAAGGTCTCTACACACTGCTGTAATTTTGGTCAGTTTTACATTTGATGAGGTATATGATGCTAAAAATTTTCCTTGAAAAATGAAGAATTCACAGGACTTCCTGTTATAATGGTGAACTGTAAGTCATGTCAGAATGAGTCACTGTTTACAGGGAAACAAAGAGATCTAGAATATTTTATTACTTCACTATCTCTTTCTCCAATTCCAGCTAGATGTATTAAATATTTCAGCAAACCTTTTCTTCCATCTGATCCAAATAAAATAAAGGACCCCAAGCACTTTAAACTTGGGGAAATAATCAATATAACAAATAATATAGTGAAGTCAGATAAAATGTCAGGTGCGAACCTTAGCTTTTATGTGGTTTACATACTGAAGGTAATGTTTAAGTCTTTTCTATATCAAGCATTCTGCTTAAAATGTATCTTCCACTGGGGCATAGACAGCCTTCCAGTAACCAACTGCAGTACAAAGGAAATGTTACTCTCCGTCCCCCATCAGCTGTCAACTGTTAGTAGTTCCTTAGTTAAGAGTGGGGCCTTGGAAGCCTCTCCTTCATACGTGTTAGTATTTTGACTGGCTTATTCTTGTGCTAGACCTTGTATAGGTAACCAGAGGTGTTATAGTTGATTTGTACACTAGTCCTAGCATTTCTAAAAGACAGGATTTTATAACTCTTCTTCCACACTCTGTCTTTTTTAATTAATTTATTTCTTTATTAATTAATTAATTAATTAAAGATTTCTGTCTCTTCCCCACCACCGCCTCCCCTTTCCCTCCGCCTCCCCCAATCAAGTCCCCCTCCCTCATCAGCCCAAAGAGCAATCAGGGTTCCCTGCCCTGTGGGAAGTCCAAGGACCACCCACCTCCATCCAGGTCTAGTAAGGTGAGCATCCAAACTGCCTAGGCTCCCACAAAACCAATAGGTGCAGTAGGATCAAAACCCCATTGCCATTGTTCTTGGGGTCTCTAAATAAGAAGGAGAACCCAAAGAAAAACATAAAGGCATCCTCCTGAATATTAACCTTCATCAGGCGATGAAAGGAGACAGAGACAGAGACCCACATTGGAGCACCGGACTGAAATCTCAAGGTCCAAATCAGGAATACCAGGAGAGAGAGTACGAGCAAGGAACTCAGGACCACGAGGGGAGCACCCACACACTGAGACAATGGGGATGTCCTATCAGGAACTCACCAAGGCCAGCTGGCCTGGGTCTGAAAAAGCCTGGGTTAAAACCGGTCTCACTGAACACAGCAGAAAATGAGGACTACTGACACACTCTGTCTTTTCCTTCTTTCTGCCAAATCTCCTCCAGTGTTGCCTGAATCTTGGATGTGTGGAGGTTGACATAGTTGACCCATCATGGTTGATCATTTAGATTGGTTGATTCTCATTACTTTGGCCAGTTAATCTCTGCATTAGCCCCTACCCACTACAACAGCAAACTTCTCTGACGAAAGCTGAGAACTGCACAGATGTATGATCATAAACATAAACGTTAAGAAGATAGTTTGACAACATGACCACTAAGCAAAGCACCAATAGGTTCTGCCATGGCCTCTGATATTCCCAGTCATGGTTTTATGACCACATTCAAGTATCAAACATGAAATTCTTCCTGTGGGTCATTCCTCAAACTGGATCACAAAACAGTTGGTTACCCCATAGCTATCATGCCACTATCACATATGTTGGCACAACTTTCCTTATGGTCAGTACTGTAATGTTCATGGTTTGGAACTAGATAAGACCATTAATGCTGGCATTTTTTCTTTCTCCCTAAAGTACACATAGTACCTCCCTGTTGCGGGAGGTCCTTCCGCCCCTCCAACCAATAGCTGCTGTGATACCAGCCCATTGGGGCGTGGTCTCACTCCCTTTAAAAAAGCAGCTATTTCCTCTGCTCGCTCTCTTCTCTTCCTGCTCCGCTGGAGACTAGACTCCCTTCCTGGTTGTGCAGATGGCTGTTGTCTGGGATTGTGATCTGTAAGTTTTTTTCCCCTTTAAATAAATAACACCCTATTAGTCATAAATCCAAACTGGTGTTGCCTTGTTCGTGACTTACGTCTTCACCTCCCAAAATATGAAAGTTAGACAACTTTGAGGAAGTTTTCCACTGAGTTCGAGGTTGATCTTTCTAATGTCCTGCAACTGAAATGGATTGCCATCTTCACCAAGGGTTCTTATCATCATCTAATTATGATGGGCAACCACAACACAAGGAATGGCAATAGTCTGTGTTGTTTAGTATGTTTTATGCCACACCCCCCGACCAAGACCAATATCTCATGAGGAGGTAACCCATGAATGACCCTGGGATTTTTGTTAAACAACTAATGACTTCCGGAACAATACTTGTCGACCATGACAGGCATCCCTGATAAAACTCCTTTTACAAATATTATTTTTAAAGATTAATTTTCAAAATAGTGGGTTTCCATAATGGTTTTTCATAATCTTTAATTTGGATTAGCTTGTCTCCCTCATTCCCTGTTCTCTTCTATCCCTCTGTCTTCATACCCACTTAAACTTTATACTCTTACAATGTAGTTAGCATTACTTAGACTAAGGTGAATAATAATAATAGCAGTAGCACCAGCAGTAGCACCAACAATGATAGAACAGACATGGAGTTGATAGTGAGATTGGTTTGTCCGAGAGGGAGTTGAAGGGATGTGATGAGGGTAAATAAGTTCAAAATTCATTGTATAAAAGCATGGAGTTTTCAAATGATAAATAAAAATATCAAATCGGGAAAAAGAAATCTTTCTTTTATTATGTCTTTAAAAATATAATATTAAAGGCTTTTTAGATAAGTCAATGATAAAGACACTTGCTACATAAGCCTGACAAACTGAGCTGGACTCCAAGAGCCACATGAAGGTGGAAGGAGAAGGAAGACTTTAACAGGTTGTCCTCTGACCTCCACATTTATGTCATGGTGTGTGCACATCCACATCCTGTATTCATATTCACAACACATTTATATGCACACATACTACCTTTTTTCACACACAAACATACACGCACAAACAAATATAATTAAAATGAAAATCTAGTTTATTGGAAACAATGTACAAGAAAGGGCTTCCATCTCACACACACACTGCCGAATTTCTTTATTAACCTGATTTCAGGGAGTATTTTGTATTTTATTTTTGTTTTGTTTTAGCAAGAACATATTGCTTCAAAATTCTCATAGCTAAAGAAAGTTTGGGGTGGACTATTCTAAATATAGGATTGCTCTGCCATCATTAACCTATATAATTTATTTAGAACTTATAAAAAGCATAACATATGGTGAGGACCTCACAAGGCTTCTTTTATTATATTATTACCCAGAGTAACTAGAGTCACTCTGATTTGTAGTCTTGTAAATCACCAAAGTAATCACTACAGAAAATTTTAAAGCTAGATGTGAGGATTGCTTGACTGTCATAATAATGGGTTTTTATTTCTCATATAAGTGCCCTATATGCTTATGTTGCTAAAACACCTCAGTGACTTTTGTTGCTGGCTCTAAGGCAACAAGGACATTTATACCCATCCTCCTCTTTGAACAATAAATTGTTGGATGGACACTCTGGTAAATAGATCAATATCTCTCCAGTGATCAGAAGCAATCAAATGCTGAGCAACTTGGTGAAAAGGAAAAAAAAAAGAAAGGTAAAACTTGAACAGTAAGGTATTGACAAGTTCCAGAAAACTTGAGCCTCAGTTTCTAAGTATTGTGGAATGTGGAGGAAGGAAGTGAGGGAACCTAAGAGGAAACCCTACTTCATAAATCCAAAACCAAAACAAGATATCAGAGCATTCAATAGTAGAATTCTCAGGAAAGCAGAATTGGTAGAAGGCCTACATAATCAGGAGGTGTGATTTATTAGATGGGTTCAGACAGTTAGAAGCTGGATATTCTTGCAATGGTTGTCAGAGGTGGGCAGACATTGCTTAGGTAGAAGCCTTAGAAGAAGAGGATAAAATACATGAATCTGAGGTGAAAAACCTAGAAGTTCTATGTTGAGTCACCATGAGTTCAGGTTCAAAGCCTGAAGAACCAGCAGTTTGATGTCCAAGGGAAAAGGCAATAATTTTAAAAAAAATGCTCTAACTGGATGTATGTACAAGAACTCACTTCTCCGTTGTGTCTCTGGTGCATTGGAGAGCACTATTTGTATCCAGGGAGGCTTTCCAACTCAATCCAGTCCATCCATGTGCCCAGGGCCTGTGGAAAAGCTCTCATAGACACACCTAACAGTATGTTTACTGGTATTCTAACGTCTCTCAGTACAGTCAAGACTATAAATCAAAAGTTATTTATTTCAACTTACTTTAAATTACCAAAATATATAACTTAATGTTAGCCCAGTAGATAGCATGATATCAAAACATATACATTTAAAAGCTAAAATAATCACAGATGCATAAGCATAGCTACTACCTGAAATTGTGAAAAACCAATTATTCTCTCTCAGTCATCAAGGCACAAGAATTAATAGAACATAGAAGACTGAGACCTTGTGGAGAACACTAGGCAACTAAGGAACTACAGATGACCACCCTCAAAGCACATGTTATTGTAACCCTTTAGGGCACTGGTCAGACAGAAAATATCTGATCACAATGTAACAACTCAGTAAAAATGATATCTAAAATTAAACTATGCTTAGAAATTTTGAAATATTTCTGAATAATACATCGAAATCAGAAGTAAGCAGTAAAATTTGAAAGTTGTGTAAATAGTAATGAAAATATTTTCAAGTGAATGGTGCACCTTTCCATGCTTTTGTTGCTGATGAAATGAACAACACAATCTTATTAGTTTAAACCAAGAAAAATTAGTTCTTTTCTTGTAGTTTAGAAATATTGTCAAGACGCCAAAAGTCTTGTCATACTGAATATACTTTCAAGACTCTCTCTTCCATTTGAAAGAGCTCATGCCATTTGTTTGTACTCAGTCAATAATCTAGGAATTCTCTCATTGGAAGTCAGCTCAGTATTCAATTCAAAATTCAACATGACCTCCTCTTCCCCATTAGACTAGCATATCCACCACATCAGGAGATTTGAATCTCTTTTGAGATCTTTCCTTCTGTCTACTACATAACTTTTGATACTTACAATAAAAAAAGGCGAAAGTAAGGAGCTAAATATTTATTTTTAACAGGAAGAGCCACAACTGAAATAAAAGAATGTAATGTGGCACTAATCATAAACATACAATTAGGGTAACTGCTGAGACTCAAGATTGATTTTAATTGACTTATATGATTAGTATATACATCAAGATTGATTTGAAGAAGACTAACTAGAAGTACATAAGCACTAGAAAAAGCATAATATTCCTTGTGCATATGTGAAAATTTAGACAAAATGACAAACCCATAAAAATTTATCAACACAAGACAAAGTACAACAATTCAAGTAATATTTAAATAAAGATTCCAGGCTCTTATAATATTGCACAGTAATGGGTTTACATGCAAGTGTTCTAGAAAATCAAGAAATAAATGGTTTCAATAATTAGCCTATTATTTCAAAGAAGAGAAAAAGAAATAGCATTCATCAATGTACCTTAAAATGTTATTTATTTATTTGTGTGTGTACAAGCACACACACATGTGAATGTATGTGCCTGTGGGCATGAAAACTGTGTGTGCACACATGCAGATGGCAGAGAACAACTCTTGGGAGTCAATTCTTTCCTTTCACTTGTAATTCCAGTTATAGAACTCAGGCTTGACAGCAGGGTCTTTAGACACTTGCTGGCCTTAGGCAATGCATGTTACAATGCTACCTCATGTTAGCCAAAAATATCTGTCAAGGACAGGAAGGGGAAGGTTAAAATAGTCACTGGAGCACTATATTAGGATTTCCTTAGTAAACCAGTGTTGTGTAAATGAAAAATAATATATAGAATACATCAGTAAATAAAGGAAGAATAAACTATACAAAGTACAGTATATATATACGTCTATTCACACAATACACAAAACATTAAAAATTAAAAGATAACTTAGAGACTGAAAAGTGTGGCAAACTATTTTAAGAAGCATCAGAGTGGTTGGGTGGGGTGTTTTGTGCTTGTGATATTTTTTTAAAATATGCTTAAAATTTAAATAGAATTGCATTTCTTACCCCTTTTCCTTCTTTCCCCAGCTACCCTCCTTTGAATGACACACTTGACCCTCTTCTTAAGAGTCTCTTTTTCATTGATCATTATTTTACATACATAAAGTATGTATTTAAACATGTGCGTGTATATGTAAATATGTGTATGCACAAATGTATATCAATACAGTCTACTGAGTCTGTTTTGGTTGTTTGTGTGTCTATGGATTCAAGACTGGCCACTCTGTATTGGATAGTCAATAAGAGAACTCATTCCTGAGAGAGACTAATTTTCCTTCTACCAGCAGTCAGTAGGCTTCTACAGTTCTTTGTCGAGAGGTGGTGTCCATGAAAGTTTCCCCTTCCATTTTAACATGTGCATTCACATGACCATTATTTCTGTTTTGTTTTTGCATCCATTTTTAGAAGAGATTTTTACACCCAACTTCCTGATATTCTGACTTTTACATTCTTTCTGCATCTTCTGCCCCAGAGTTCTCTGGATCATAGATGTAGGGACTGTACTGTAACTGTATCCATTGCGTCTGAGTTCCTCATGATCTGTGCTCTGTTCAGTTGTGGTTTTCTGTGATAGTCTCTATTTGCTTTGAAAGAGACTTATCTGTGGGTGTAAAGATACATTTTAAATGTAGTAAGGAATGATGGTAGTCAAACAGAGAGATGGTTGTAGATTCTCCTCTACCTTTTGTGATGTCACTAGCCCTAAAAAGTAGTCTAAGTTTCTGGAACCAGGCCTGATTTTCCTAATGCTGTGTGGTCCTTAAATCCATTTGAACAGCCTCTGACATGTGCCTGCCACATATTGCACTTTTACACATATTTTGTTAGTAATTGTTGTTGTTTATTACTGACATAAGTCTAGTTGAGTATCAGGAGTTGAGAGTGGGCACATACTGCTAAAGACACCTCACATTTAGGACACAGAACTTTGATGATTTGAGCTGGATCTGACATAAAAGAGTTATTCTTATTGTTCATCTTCCATGGTTCCAGAAAATACCATGCAAGTTTCCAAGGGAGAGAAGCATTTAACCAAACTTTTCACCTTAGTACTTGGGCAACTGCAACAAAAGAGGGTTGCTATGAATTTGAGGCCATTTCAGCAAGTATCAGGCAATCTTGGCTTATAGAATGAGACTTGTCTCAACCATTACTGCTCAAAGAGAAAAAGTGTAATAAAAATATATCTGGCTTGACTTGAGACGACTGACTCCATTTAAAATTAAGATAGCACACTTTATGGAGTACAGAGAGGCAAAGTTGATCATTGCTTCTCTCTTCACACAAATTGCAAAACCATTAATGGTGATTTTAGTCAATTCTAATATTAACTATTTGGAGAAGACTTTGTATCATTCTCACTAAGTATGACCTTTGATACACTTACATAAAATTCATAAAGGTCTAGCCGGGCGATGGTGGCGCATGCCTTTAATCCCAGCACTTGGGAGGCAGAGGCAGGCGGATTTCTGTGAGTTCGAGACCAGCCTGGTCTACAGAGCTAGTTCCAGGACAGGCTCCAAAGCCGCAGAGAAACCCTGTCTCGAAAAACCAAAAGAGAGAGAGAGAGAGAGAGAGAGAGAGAGAGAGAAAGAGAGAGAGAGAGAGAAAATTCTAATTAAATTTTCACAGGGTATGTAGGGAAGACCTCAAGTTGTATGCTTCGTATCTCTCCAAGTTATAAGTTAATGTTATTTTATGATGACTAGATTTGTGTTTATATTCTTTAACCTAGAGTGACAAATATTGTGATTTGAAGAAAGAAAATGTCATGGAAACATCATACATCAACTAGAAGTATGTTAGCCATTTTTACTCCTACCCAAGAACAAATATTTTAGCCAAGGGCTGTTCTATGGTTTACAAATTTACAACTTAGGATATCGATATATCTAAGTTATATTTGAATAAATTCTGAAAACTGGGTTGAAAATAAGTGCTTGCTCATGTGATGGGCTCACTTTTGATTTGTCGACCAAGATTCCAATTCCTTTAATGGCACATTTTCTTAAATAAGGATGATACAGTGTCTAATAACAGTGAAAGATATGGATTATCACCAAGACATGCACCCAAATGGATGCTTGAGAATGAAAATACATCAATTTTAGATATGAAAGATTAGCAAAAGCATCAATGGGTAAATTGCAATGGCAACAAAAACTTAATTATTTCTAATTAGGTCCAATTGAACTAGTCACATTCCTATTGATGTCTGAAGTAACTTTCCCATTTCTGTATAAAGCACAGAGTTATAAAATGAGCCAAATAATAAAAATACAATGAATGTTTATTTTCCATGTAGATGAAGTACATAAAAGAGAAATAATCCAGATACAATTGTTTATCATACTGAAGAGAAAAATTTTCCCTAGTGGTAACAAGTCAGTGCTGGGAAAAATGTCATATATAATTTTCATTTTTGTTTCCTAAAGGCAGAATGGCAGATCATAACACCTGAGATGGAGAACAGACTCAAGAAATCTAAAAAAATAAAGCCAGCTACAATCTTCCAATTCTTCTGAGCAATTTTAGTTCCAGCTCTATTTTTGTTATTGAACACAGATGTAATCTAAACATAGTTGTTTGCTTCATGTCATCAAAGATAAGATAAACATAATTATGTAGTCAACCTTAATTCTTACATGTTCTAATTTTCACTTTATTAAAATGATTTTGATATTCCATCCCACAGTTTATGCAAATTTGCATACACCTGTGATAAAAAAATGTGGCTCTACTTTGTGTTTTAATATAAACACAATAAAAGAAATAGCTAACTAGCTGAAAGGAAACTTCTTTTTCCTAACAGAAGTGACAATTTTATTATTGCTACTAATTAGGTAACTTACACCACACTGAAAGCACAATTCAGACTTCCAGATTATGAGCTGGTTCTATGCCTCTGGAATGCTATCACACCACTTCAGAAGCTGAGATTAAAGTTTCTCTTTTAGAGTATGCTAGAAACTGTTCTTTTGTTCCCAAATTTCCTCCTCGTCTCCATCTCCCAGATTCGTCAGAAATATTGCATACTATATTAGGCTGGGATCTGGCTTAGTTGGTGCAGTGTGTGCCTCGTGTGCACAAAACCCTGGGCTAAGTTCATTGCACAACAAAAATTTGATGAGGTGGCATGTTAAGGATTCAGATATAACTATATTAATGAAAATGAACATAGTTGAGAAAAATTCAATAAACAATGTTCCTCAGTGGAAACCAAGAGTTCATCTTATGGTCAAAGTTGGATATGAAATGACTCAAAGCAATATACTTAACTTATTTGAATTCTGTACAATATGAGAAATACAACATTTTTTTTTTTGCACATTGACTTTGTCAGGCCTATGACTACAGGATAGCACAGAAGACATGAACCAACAGTTACACACCTATGAGAAGCATTCAGCCATATCTAACAGACTGCTACAACAAAGGGAACTGACTTCAGAAATGAAGCAACACTCCATAACTGTGCAACTGGTCTATTCTGCCTCTTCTGTTACTGAAAAATCTGTGGCAGTACTCAGGGATCCAAAAGCCTGACACAATGAAAGCCGAAGTAAAGCAGAGCAAGACCAAACCAAAAATAAATAAATAAATAGATAAATATAAAACAAATAAAAAACCATTTTGTGTGCCAGAAAAAAACTCCAAAAGTTAAGAATTATTTGAATGAATTTTTCCTATTCTAATAGAGAGAATAAATTTTCTAGACTACACAAAAACTCAAAATTGGACTTTTCCTAGATGATTATGAAAACATTAATTATTAAATCCATATGCTCTAATTACTCTGATGTGGAGCTGCTGTTACATTTCCTCATCAGTGTTTTCTAACCTCAGAGGCTATCTTCCTGACCAATCTGAAAATATACTTTCACTGATTTATATGTGGCTTCAAGTCTGGAGAGTGCAGAGCATCTTAAATTGTGTGTGTGTGTGTGTGTGTGATGACTGATGACTGAATCAAGATTTCTTCCTATCCTAAGGAATCATTCTACCACCATGGTACGGAAGTACATCTCCAACTTTAGAAATTGACATTTCTCTGCAGTAATGTGAAGTGTGATTGTTATTAAAGGAAAATTAGAAATTTACATTTATAAAATAGCTCGTTGTGGTGGTTTGGATATGAATGCTCCCCTAATAGGTTCATATCTTTGACTGTTTAGCCAGTAGGAAGTAGAACTCTTTTAAAGGATTAGAAGGATTAGAAGGATTAGAAGATGTGGCTTTGTTGGAGGAAGTGTGTCACGGGGTGGGATGGGGTGGCATTTGATGTTTCAAAAGCACATGCCAGGTCTAGGCTCTATCTTTCTGCTTTCAGAATGGGATATAGCTCTCAACTCCTTTTCTAGCACTATTTTAATAAATAAAAATTAAAATATTTTACAATAATAATAATATATTCTGAAAATGTCCACCCACATGAGCGATTTCATAAATGAACAGGATCCATTTTGTGATTATTTCAGTGAGTGCTCTTGTGGCTTAAATTCTATTCATGCCTGCTGCCATGCGCCCTGCCATGTTGGTAATGGACTAGACTCTGAAACTGAAAGCTTGCCCCTCAGTTCTTTTTGTAAAAAACTGCCATGGTCATGATGTTCTCTTTATGAAATAGAACAATTACAAAGATACAAGGGCAGAGGTTTCACAAGTGTAAGCTCAACTTTTGTTTTTCTTAGCACTAATATTTGATCATCTTTGTACCACACAGGAATCAGAATCAATACTTGTGAAGAAAAGATTTCAACCTACAAGAGTACCCCCTCAAATAATCACAAAAGGGATCCCGTTCATTTATGAAATCATTCAGGTGAGTATGCACTTCATAGTTCTTAATTATTTTGTAAAGGTTTTTAGTTCTTATTTATTAGAACAGTTTTGGGAAGCTTTGATTATGTCAACTTGACATTTTTAATAGTTTATTATCAAGAATTTTATAATATCAGCTTATGGGACTTAAACTGCAGAAGCACCTACAAAAAATGTAGGCTTTAACCTGTCTATGAACAAAAGTTTTTTTGTGATCAAAGAAGAAATTGCTCACTGGTTCCTTCAAGTTAAACTGTTCTTATATTTGCCAGTGACAGATGTGTTCTATTACCATATATTGGTTTTGAGTCTGCCAGTCTCAGGGAAATAAAATTATCTGTATTAAGCTTATCATTTCATTTTATGAGAATACTCGTCTCTTATTTCTACCTGACTTTGTGTATGTATTCTCTTTTTCTTTTTTCTTTATTTATTTTACACTCTTTTGGCAGTTTTTTCTTCCTCCTCTCTTCCCAGTTGTTTCCTCCCCACCTTCCTACTGCCCTTACCCACATCCAACTCCTCTTCTGTTTCTATTCAGAAAAGGGCAGGTATTCTAGGGATAGTCAAAAAACATTGTATATCAATACCTTGCCTTGTATTAAGGCTAGACAAAGTGACTCAATATAAGGAATAGGGTCCCAAATGTCAGCAGAGGAGTAAGAAATAGCCCCTACTCCCACTGTATAAGAGTCTCACCAGAAGACCACGCTAGTTCTTCGCTCATTGATTCTTTGGGATTCAGGAAACATAGGTTCTTCATTCTTGATAATATTCTTACTACGTTTCATAATGGAAGAAAATCTTCACTTAGCCCTTCAATTGCTATAGATTTCTGCTATACGTAATATTCTTTATCTCTGGAAGATCAGAGATCGGGGTGTTCTTTGGAAGAGTGTAGCTTGAGTGCTAATTGGTGATGAATCCTGCATTAATATTCTAGTGCAGAGTCAGAGCAACAGGCTTTAGTCCTTAAAACTCTGGTAATGCCAAATAAAGTAATAAAGGCTGAGGTTTGTTGAAATACTGAGAAGACTGTATTACAATTGTCCCCCTCCCACTCCTCTTTGGGCCACCTAGCAGAAGACAATGGAGCACTGTGTATGTGTCTGCACACACACCCTTGTCTGCTCTCTTTTGGTAAAGGAGACATACCTCCTAACTTTAATTCTATAATGCTCTGAGTGGAGAGATGAGTATAGAGAATGAAATCACAGAGAAAGAGATTTGGACCCCTGTCATTTCATGAAGCAATTATTCTAAAGTGAAAGGTGAAATGTATGATTTGAGTGAATTTAACTCACTTCATCGCCAGTGAAATAATACAACTTATTATAGAGAAATATCAGGTCCCACTAGAGCTCGGGGAACATACATTGATATGTCTATATTCACCTCTTAACACTCTGCAGAATACACTGAATCCTCAGGGTGGCTTCTGTCCTTTAACACACATGAATTGTGTATTAGATGAATCCTCAGTACAATCTGATCCCCTCATGGATTGCTTGTTTGAAGCAAAAGAACAAATCTTACCAGATTTGTTGAGGGAGAAAGCAAGGCTGTTCTGGGCTTAATGTAAGACTCGCATTTCTCACAGTTGCTTTGGTCATTTTTGACCATGCATGAATTTTAACTTTCAAGTTAATTTTAGAACCTATGTTTTGGTGAATTTTTATATTCACATATCTCAAGTAGTTCTCAAGCTTTCATTAAATGGTAGAGGGAAGGTAGAGAGTAATAGAAGAACCATGTTTGCTGGAAGGATGTTCATTTTTTCTGTACTTTACTATGAATCCCACCCTTTGTATCACCCCAGAGGTACCATGCGCATTCTCTGACCTTGGGAACTAGTGGGAAATAGATGATATCCCATTTTCTTTTTATGTGTTGAATACATAGCTAAATTTTATGCTTCAAACTTTCAAAAACTTAGAAAAGAAGGAGTTTATGTTGGCATGGATGCTCAAGGAAAATCAATAAAAAAAAGTGACCTAGACAGTGCTTATTTTGGTGATAGCACATTTGTAATCTTTTGGAAATTTAGAGGTTGATGTTCTTGTGAAATCGTTAATATCTCTAAGCTAAATACAATATAGCTACAAAATCATTTTTACAAAGAGATCCAACAAATGGAAACATGAGGAGTTATGAATGCTTGTGAATTCAGGGAACTTAGCTGATTCTGAATTTTATTTCAGTTTAGAGACTTGTGTCTGTTTCTTGAGAATTGCAATACTTAACTCTCATTTGTAAAGCATCGGAGATCCTTGAGAATCACTGCTGGAGAGAAGAGGGTAAGCCATTCTGGAAGGGTATTTGCCAGGGAAGGATAAGTTGGTGGAAGGGAAAGGAGGGTAGGGCAGAAGAAAGAAAAAGGAAATGATAAATAACACTAAAGATTTTTCAGTGAGGGGCTGGAGAGATGGCTCAGAGGATAAGAGCACTGGCTGCTCTTCCAGAGGTTCTGAGTTTAATTCCCAGCAACCACATGGTGGCTCATAACCATTTATAAAGAGATTTGGTACCCTTCTGGCCCACAGGGATTCATGCAGGCAGAATATTGTATGTATAATTAATAAATCTAAAAAACTTTTTCAGTGAGTCATATGGAAGGCTTGCTACTGTAAAAGCTTCCTAAAATCTATCTACATACCCATACATGAAAAGTGTTAAAATGTAGTTACACTATAAAGGGGTAATAATGCCTTTTACTAGACATCAGAGAATAGCAAACAAAAAGCCAAGTGTCAGGAATGGATTAATTATTATTATTATTTTGGAATTGTTTGCTTGTGAGATCCCAAAGACCATGAAACATTGCAGGTTATTGCTAATGTTCTTGATCATCCTCCATAATTTGATAGTAAGACCATATTTCTGAAGATACCACATACTTGCATTGGAACATGGAAAAAAATCAAACTACTACTGACCTGGACGTTTCATCCTTCATGGCTAGCTGTTATATTGCTGAAAGGTGTTCTGTTTGCTAAAGTAGTCATTAAACTTTTGGCCAGCCTGACGAGACATGTGGCAGTGGAAAACAAAATGTGGGAATAACCTACCATTTTCTGATTTATTTAAATCCAGTTCCAGAAGCTGATACCCATAGCTAGTACCACCATTAATAAGCCAAGAACTTATGACTATACAAATTACAGACTCTAGGAGAGAACTAGCTATTTTTATTATGTTAAATAGACATAATATTAAACAAATGCCTAATGATTTATCATTTAACTCATAGATTTATGGGCTTAACTCATCAAATCTCATCAAAGAAGCTCTGTTTGCAATATAATGATCAACACAGAAACATGCTACTGGTCAAAATGCAGATAAGAGATTTCATAAAGTTCAGCTCTCAATACCATATATGCCATATTCCCTTTTCCTGAACCTCAGGGATCATAGTGGAAAACAGGGCAGGAAGAAGAGACAGGTGTGGTGGATGACTACAAGGAGACAGTGGTTTTTAGACACAGCAGAGCAGCCTCATATATGAATGATTGTAACAGTATGAACAAGGCTTGTGCGAATCCAAGCCTACTCAAAACGCAGTGTGGAGATGACGGAGTTGGGGTCAAAGTTTCACCTTTATCCTAGAAGCTATCGGCTATTGCTTGCTTCTGGGAAATAAAAATCGGTTCTTTCTAAGACTGTAGCTCCTAATAAATTGACAACATTACAGTGGGAAACCACATATCCAAGAATGTTTGGCAAGAACAAGTCAGCCTTGATGACAAAATAAAGGATGCAAAGTAGGGCGTGAAGAGAAGGGGAACTGGTTTCTGGTAGCATTGGGGGAAGAAAGGTGAATATGATTAAATCCTGTAGAAATTCTCAAAGAAATAAGATACATAATATTATATAATAAATATATTTACATGGTTTATTTTTAAGATTTGCATAAAATGTTTTCTGTAATTATATTTTATTTATATGAAATAAACTTTTAAATGTAAAGGGATGCCAGTCAGGTTTGCTTATGCCAAAATACTGTGTCCTAAGTCAGCCATTAGTGATAGCAGTCAGCCCCATGCAGAAGGCATCTCACTTCTGATTTAATATTTATTTAACACTCACACTAGGAAAAAAAGAGAATTTGTTTGTTTTCCATGTAATTGTAGTCAAATCTAAGCATAAAAACATCACAAGAATACTCCTCCTGGTAAATACTGAGAGTCAACTGATGTAACTAAGTCTTACTAATGATCAATTGCTCTCTTTGCATCTAGGCCTCTTAAAATGTAATGGAATAAAAAAGCACCAAAAAATAGTTTTCAAGACATTCTGCAGGACACAGCAGATAGTGACTGAACTGTCTTTGAATTTTCCTGCTTCATGGAAATGCCTCTGGATACTATGGGCCTGTAGGCCAAAGATGGATGCCCCAATGGTACTGAAGAACTTTGGGTGACTGTCCAGGCAGCAAGATGTCTCTGTCATTTCTAGAGTCTTCTTATTTCTTGTTTACTTTGGTAGTATTATATCCTTCTAGAGTCTTTGATGGAGTTGAAGAATGAATAGTTATAGTTTTCCTTAGTTATGATAAAAGATAATATAGATATAAATATTGTAACTATACTTCTTGCTTGATAACTGCTTTGCTATATGTAATTTTACTATGTTAAAATAAACGCCTTCTTTTTTGTTTAAACAGAAAAAGGGGAAATGATGTGGGAGTGATTTCTTACTAATAAAGAAACTGCCTAGGCCCATTTGATAGGCCAACCCTTAGGTAGGTGGAGAAAACAGAACAGGATGCTGGGAGAAAGAAGCTAAGTCAGGAGTCACCATGATTCTCCTACTCCAGACAGACACAGGTTAAGATCTTCTCTGGTAAGCCACCTTGTGGGCTACACAGATTATTAGAAATGGGTTAGATTAATATGTAAGCGCTAGCCAATAAGAGGCTACAGATAATGGGCCAGGCAGTGTTGAAATGAAAAAAAAAAGTTTTCTACTGAACCAGCAATGAAATTGTAATGACTGTCACTGTCCCTACTGAAAGACACACTGGGTTCTAGAGAGGTATGACTTGGTTTCTTTGGGGGAGAAGCCATTGGAAAATCTTTTAACTGAGTGCAAGTGTCTCTTATGCTGATATTGTGTCCATCACACCCACACACGGAGACAATGGGGATGTTCTATCAGGAACTCACCAAGGCCAGCTGGCCTGGGTCTGAAAAAGCCTGGGATAAAACCGGGTCTCACTGAAGATAGCGGACAATGAGGACTACTGAGAACTCAAGAACAATGGCAATGGGTTTTTGATCCTACTGCACTTATTGGCTTTGTGGGAGCCTAGGCAGTTTGGATGCTCACCTTACTAGACCTGGATGGAGGTGGGTGGTCCTTGGACTTCCCACAGGGCAAGGAACCCTGATTGCTCTTTGGGCTGACGAGGGAGGGGGACTTGATTGGGGGAGGGGAAGGGAAATGGGAGGTGGTGGCGGGGAAGAGACAGAAATCTTTAATAAATAAATAATAAAAAAAGATTTCAACTTAAATAGAAATTTTCTTTTTTCTTTTTTGTACCTGGATGGAATTTTAATGAGTACTGAAAATTCATCCGTGTTTATTTTCCAACAGCTTAATATACCCCTGACTTCAAAAGGTAGGAGTAGAACAAAAGGACTGCATTAACATACAAATTGAAATCATGGCTTACATTCAGTTGCTCATGCCCTTGACTCCTGCCCTACACCAAACACTCAGAGGGAAACAACTCCCTGGGTGGAATCCAAGTTATTTCCATAAAGGGAACTGGAACTTAGTTGGATCCTTAGAAATTTTCTTGAGCAACTTAAGTAATATTACTCCTTTCTTTCACCCAGGAAGTCTTCGTATTATGCCTTAAAAAAAAACTTTACAAGCCTTTATTTTACCTAACGAGTATTTATTAGTCTATGCCATACAACTTAGTGATAAGAGCTGATTATGGTTGTGATTTATTTTTATAGGAAATACAGAATTAGTAGTAAAGTCTTCAAAATGATCCTTTTTTAGTTTTGAGTCATTTAAATTGGCAGAGGGTAATCAATATACACATAATATATAGAAGTCATTTTCCTAATTATTAGACATTATTGAATAAGCAAATGTTCAGTATTTTATCTATATCTATCTATCTATCTATCTATCTATCTATCTATCTATCTATCTATCTATCATCTATGTGACCTTTCTGTGTCTTAGGGAGATCCAAAATTTCTTGTGTAGACTAGGCTGGCCTTGAACTTGCAGTGACCCTCGTACTTCTGCCTCCCATATGCTAGGATTTTGATCATGCATAACTGCCTCGTTATTGTATTTTACTAATTTCAAGTGTGTCTTTGTGGCAGCTAAGATAGTTAAAAATCTCTTTACTGCCCAAGATCAATTAGAACAATATAGAATATGCCAGAAATAGTATTTTTATTTCAGTCACTTTGGTAATTGTTCTTTAAATATAAATACCTCTAACTAAGGTACTATGTAATTAATTACCTATGATTTTAGAACATGGTGGTGATTGGAAGAAATACATATGATATATTTAGCTCCAACAGAGGAGGCTTTGGTGTTGAATTCTAAAATACTAGGAAACTTTTGCCATAATAGTTTCCAATATGTAATGAAAATGTTCCTCATTCATCCTGAATGACAGATCATTTTATCATGGTGAATATAAGAAATATTTTAAGTGAATTTTTCAAATTGTGAAATCTGATTGCTAAAAAGTACAATGTGATTTTACTTTTAAATCCAATCCCAACAGACTTCTCAATTTAATTTCACAGTTCTCAGCGAGGAGAAGCCTATAACATATAGTCTTAATTTACAGTGGCTTTCCCTTTGGAAAACAGTAAGAATGTGCTGATTGCTTCCTGCGGTGGAGTGATGGCAATGGAAACTTTCTAGGCAGCTCTTTGTTATTTATTTCTTCTGAAACTGGTTAAAAATTGAGGGTGTTTTTTATGTCACTTACACCTCTGCAAATTTTCACTCAAAAGTCACCTTGTTATAAGAAAGCAGATCTGACAGGTTTCAGATTATCTAGAGAAAAAAATCAGATAATGTATTTTTTAATGAAATTAAGATTTAGCCAATCAATCTTTCTTTTTTAAATCTCTGTCTATCTGTCCTGCTTAGGTGCTTTTTCAGGACCAATTTCAGGATGCTCAGTGTGTAATAATCCCATTAATGAGCTAGATTATACTACAGCTACCAGTGTTGGCCCCCAAAATCATGCCAGCATATATTGGAATTTTAATTTTTTATGAAGGCTATTTTCTTTAAAGTAGTTCTCATTTGCATTCCTGATGAATAAGCATGTTGAACAATTTAAATGTTTATAAACCACTTGAATTTTCTTTTTTGAATACTCTTTGTTTAGTTTTACACTCCATCTTTAATTTGATTGTTTTCCTGATATTGAGTGTTTTGCACTCTTGTATATTCTGGTTACTAGTACAATATCAGAAATACACTGACATTTCACATTTTCTGACATCTTCCATTTTGTTGCCTGACAGTTTCTTTTTCTGCACAAAAAACTTTAATTTTGATAAGCTCTCATTTGTCTAATTTTCTGTGTTGTTAGAGTCCTTTCCAAAAAGTCCCTGCCTGTGCCTATGTATGGAAGCACACTCCCTACCTTTTTCTCTAGCAGTTTCTGAATATCAGGTATTATGTTAAGGCCACTGATCTGTGTAGACTTATGTTATACAGAGGCCACTTGTTTGTTCTCAGATGCTCAGCCCTGAAGTAATCACACAGAAACCATATTATTTGCAAAACTGTTTGGGCAATAGCTTAAGTATATTTCTGGATAATTCATACATTAAATTAAACCATCTCCATTAATCTGTGTATTGCCATGTGGCTGTGGCTTACTGGGTAAAGTTCTGGCATCTCCCTCTGGCAGGGCTACACAGCTTCTTATTCTGCCTTCTTTCTCCCAGCATTCAGTCTAGTTTCCCCTGCTTATCTCCACTCTACCCTGTCAGGCAAGCCAGTTTCTTTATTAACCAATGATTTTCAAAGCATACAGAGGGAATCCCACATCACCTCCCCTTTTCTGTTCAAGTATAAAAGGAAGATTTCAACTTTAACATAGTAAAATTACATATAACAGAATAGGTATCAAACAAGAATTACATTTACAATATTTATATCTACCTCATCTTTTTTCACAACTAAGGAGACTATAACTATAAATATATATTATTCCACTCCATCAATGACTCCAGTTGGATATAATGTTACCCAAGTAATCAGGAAGTACATTGTAAGCAATTTTCAAGACTCTAGAATTGACAGAAACATCTTGCTGCCTGGACACTCACCCAAACTTTTTCTGTACCATTGGAGCATCCATCTTTAGCATATAGGTCCATAGAATCTAGCAGACTTTTCCACAAAGCAGTTCCACCTATATTAGCAGTTTGTCAGTAACTTTCTTCTTTGTCCTGCAGAATGTCTTGGTGGACTCTTTCACAAATCAGGAATTCCAAAGTATGGTCTCACCTTTGGGCAAGTTCAGTAGTCATTTCTCAGTAGGTCCTGCATGTCCAATTCACACAGCATAACATTAAGCAGTCCAGGCAAGAGTGGTTTCTTGTCCAAATGACTAATAAACTCCATGAGGAGCCTCTTCAGTGCCATCTTCCATTTAAAGTTATTGGTGCTGCCAGGAACAGATGTGTCTCATGTCATGAAAAGTCCTAATTTCTTAAAATATTTTAAATACCATATTCTGAAGGTCTCTGAAAGATTTGAAGAATACTTATCTAACTGAAATATATCTCAATATATCTAGAAAACCCAACTAACATGACTACAAGCTTGACTATTATAGATATTAACTTATATATTTTTAATTATACATTACATTTTAAATGATCTGTATAAACACAATACCTTAACTAAGAGCAGAAATATACATATGACAAAATTTACTTTAAATTTATATCAATAAACTGAGATTCATGCCAATGCAAAGTATTGATCTCTATATCTATCCCCCTTTAAATGTAAACAAACATTTATAAACAATATTTGGGGATTTGGGCATAGTACTCTCCAAACTGCTTCATGTTTTTTATTGGTTCAAGTATTTTAGGGGGTATTCACAGCAACCTTTCTGGGTGGTCTTGGTTCATCAAACCACATTAGTCTAGAAGGATTCGACAGGTGCTCATTCTCTGTGGAAACAAAAGAAGAATCACTTTTCCAAGGTAAAATATCCTTAAACCCAAATTTTGAAATCAAGATATCTTTAAATTATATAGATTGGTTTAGCATAGCAGCCCATTCAATGAAATGTCTCTCGGTACTTAGCTCCTTCACAGTCAGAAAACTCAAAGAAAACACAATACTGTACATAATCCAGACTCTTTGTGTATTTTCCATCTTTCTGTGGCTTATTTTTCTTTACTCCTTTTAATCTATGACTGTCTGTATTCTGTCTCTTTAAAGACTTTGTTTCATTTTTTAATGATCTACTTCTTTTTATAAATCTCTATACTCTTTTTCTTCTCTCTCCCAAGCCTATGTACATTTTAAAAACACACTGTGTCTTATTTAGAGGTCTTTTATGTCTGAAACTATCCTATTGTGTGTCTGAAATCCTTTTTTGACCAGGACTGCTTCTTAAAATGTTAAAATGCTTAACTAGTACCAAGGCTGTTTTGCCTTTTGGCTCTGCCTAGTCCAACATGGCAAAAGTTTATTCACTGACTCTAAGACTTCTTCTGGGTGGGAGCCATGCTCACCACCTCAACTCTGGTAACCAGTTTGCCCATGCTGCCACAAAGTAACTGATAGCATACTGCCCACTAATCCCATTTAAACGCTTGGCCTCCTGAAAAAAGCCATAGATCACTCTGGCAGCAGGGCCCAGAAAGCCACCATTTCAAATCCATGCAGTTTTTTTCTGCTATGGCTGCATCAGGAAGACCTCTCTTAAAGGAGCATGGCATTAAGCAGTGTTTAACTCTTTTTTTCTTTTTCTTTTTTTTTGTCTAGAATTCCTTCCCAAACTCTCTCAGGTTTTAAGTGAATTTTAGTTGTCCACGTAGGTGCCAATTTGTTGTACAGAGGCAGCTAGTTTGTTCCCAGCTGCTCAGCCTCAAATAAATCACACAGAAATTATATTATTATTAACTCGTGGTATTCACAGCATACAGATGTAATCTCAAATCAGACTTAAGTTTTGTGTAAGATGAAAAATAGGGATCTATGTTCATCCTTCTCTTTTTGATATCTGATTTTCAAAGTGCCTTTCACTGAAGAGGTATGTATTTTTATACATGCAAGCTATGTATTTTTAGCATCCTTGCAAAATGTCAGATAGATATTGTTATGTGGACTCATATAGGGCTCCTCAACTTTACTCCACTGATCTATGTCTCTGTTTTAGTTCTAGTGCCACACTGTTTTTATTGCTTTGACTATAATACAGACAGAAATTAGAAATGCATATGCCTATAGAAGTCTTATTTCTGTTCAGGCTGTTGGTTGTGATTTGTGATGTATTTCTAGTGCATCATGTTTGAGTATGAGTGTGGGATGGAAGGCCATATGAAGGAGAGGAAGGCAGTTGTGGAGGCTCTGTGAGGCAGTTTCTGGGGTGTTGCGAGTCTTGTTTTGCTAACTACCTGAAGCAGAGCCCTGTTAGAGTTCTGGACTTGGTTGGGTAACTGGGATGTGTCTTACTCAGCTGGTCATGTGAAACAGAACACAGGGTCAGGTTTCCAAGGTATGGGTGATAGTGATGGTGATGACAGGAACATAGAAAGTGAGGGTTCAAAGGTAGGGCTGGGGTGGCTGTGGCCATTTTGAGTATGCACCAGGAGCCAATTCACTTCCATTTTTCTTCTTCACTTTGACTTTCTCTCCCCACTCCATGCTTCCAATGTTTAGTTTGTATTAAGTTATTATCTGTACAGTTTATTATCGTTTGCTTATACACAAAACTTCCATAATATTTTTTGTCCTTTTTAGTAAAATCTGCCCTTTTCAAATTGTAGTGAACACATCTAGTTAATTATTTTTACCTGTTTAGCAGCTTAAATTCACTTTATTTTTTATTTATTTGCATAGATATAGCTTCATAATTTAAGCTCAAGTACCTGCTTGTACAAACAATACAGTGATGAATAGCCTTGGTAATCTAGTAATTAGGGAATTTTGTGAAAATTTTCTTTGATATAAATCGTAGGGTGACATTGCAGGGTCAGCAATCTTCCCTGAAGTAAATGTCCCAGACACGAATCTACTCTGCCAGCAGAGCACATTTCCTTGCCAACATATGACATGATAATTTCTGCTATTTCATAAAGTATACAGTGGCATCTTATTACTTTAATACTTATTTCTCTATCAATAGATTTGAGCATTTTACTCTAATATTAATAATTATGCTTTTTCTGTGATTGCTCTTTAGCATACTTTTTTCTTTAACCTATTTTTTATTTATTTTTAAGAACTACATGTGCATATATAGTGTAGTTTGATCATATCCCACAACTGTTTTCAAATGATCCTTTCATCATGCCCACTTTCCACTTTTATGTTTATTTTTCAGAACCTACTAAGCCTAGTTAGTATTATCCATATGTTCATGGCCAAACAGAATCAGGGTTGGGGGGATTCATGAGGTTAGATGATTGAACTGAAATAGCAGTCGTCTTACATTCTAAAGGTTAAGGTGGGGCTCTAGTTATTTCCAAGGTCTCATGGCTACTGCTGATGTGTGGGCTCCCCAGGAGAGCCATAGTAAACTGTGCTGGCAGTTCTTCCAGCTCTAACAGAATCGTCTTCAGCTTAGCTGAGATGCCAAATCTCTTGATAAATTTCCTTCTTCAGGGTCTCTTTGATATGTGTACACATCTGTGGCAGATGACAGCCAGCCACATCTTTGAACTATGTATATTTTTCATACCTAAATTAATCAGAAACAGACGTGGGTTTCAGTTGCTTATTCTACACACATACACACACACCAAGACAAATATATATGTATATATAGATATATATTCTATATTTCCTTGATATCTGCCCCCCGACACTTCCGACTTAAACTCAAAATGGAGAAAGGGTTTTGTGTAAATTTCTTTCTCCAGCTTCCATCATAGCATAAAAGTCTAATCACAATTCTAAATCTTTCATGGTGCTTCTGCTTCTCTGAGCAACTTATGTCATGTCTATTAGATGGGAAACAAAAGTGGAAACACACACTCATGAAAACTTTACTTAGTGCTGATCCTTTGGAAATAATTTTGAACAGGTGGAATTAATAAAAGCAACATTTGTGGAGGCAGATTATTTAGTAAAAATATATGTTAATGACTCTTTTCAAGGTCAATAAACAATTTTTAGCCTTTTTCCTTCTTTTATTTTAGTAGTAGGTAATTTTGGGAATTTTATAAGAAACTACAAATGTACATAATGTTCCTTGAAGTTCATCCATAGTGCCTTTAAAGAACTGAAAATCCTCTCTTAGACCAAGTCACACATTTTGTTTATGCTAGTATATCCTGTGCCTGGTTAGCTCATTTCTTCAGAAGCTTTTTCAGATGGGGATGAGATCACACGTTCAACCTATGTATAGTCCAGCTGCCTCAGCTCCTCCAACCAGCACTGATCAGATGTCTTCCACATGTGTGCTGCGAGTTCCAAGCAGAACCCAGTGAGAACATAAGGACGCTTCACAAAAATGTATGCTCACTAACTGCAGTTCACAACTCAAGTGTCTGCCAATGCGTGGTTGGTGGTATTATTGGGTACTCAAGGTGACAAACTCTAAATTTATGATCTGGACATTACTTTCTGCCTTTTAAAAGCAGAATTTAGTGACAGAAACTTACAGTGCTCAGTGTTTTCTGGTGGCTTTCTTCACTTTATGTTTCTGAGTGACTGCTGGAGTTAGAAATGGAAAACTTCCATAAACATTGTAGAAGAGCAAGTAGCCATAACCTACACTGAATTTGGTAATATTCAAGAAAATTTTGTTAGAGCAGATTTAAATGTGAACTATTGCCTTCCCCAGTAAATAACTCATAGGCACCGCTTACCTATATGAAGGGAAGCAGAAGTAATAAAAACCTTAATGAGAGCATTCCTTGACAGTAAAATGTTTTCTTAATTTTTTTAAGTAAGTAATCACTTTTGGTAAAAGAATGAATAAAATATATATATTTCGACTAAAATGGAGACCACATAAAATAAAGATATTGTCAAATCATTGAAAGTTCTAGTTTTATGTAGTACCAAGGAAATAATAGAGGTAGAGAAAGTTAAAGAATAGTTGTAATTATAGTTTCCCTTAGTTATGATACAAGATCAAACATATATAAATATTTCAACTATAATTATTGCTTGATAACTGTCTTGTTACATACAATTTTAATATGTTAAAGTTAAAATCTTCCTTTTTGTATAGACAGAAAAGGGGAGGTGATGTGAGATTCCTTTCACTATATGTGCTGCTTTTATTGGGTAATGAATTAAAATATCTGCTTTGGCTTGTGATATCGTAAAACAGAGTAAGGCAGGAATTCCAAGCAGAGATAGAGGAGAAAGTAGGTGGAGTAAGAGATATACCATGGAGCTGCCAAAGGAGAAAGACATGAGCCGCAACCAGAACCTTACTGGCAGGCCTTGAGTAAAATACAAAATAATAGAAATGGGTTAATTTATTAATTTTTTACATCTCTCTGGCTTTTTTTAATATTTTATTTGAGATCCTATGCATTTAAATTTTTAGTGTTATATGCTTTTTTTTAAATTTATTTATTTAATAAAGATTTCTGTCTCTTCCCCGTCACCACCTCCCATTTCCCTCCCCCAATCAAGTCCCCCTCCCTCATCATCCCAAAGAGCAATCAGGGTTCCCTGCCCTGTGGGAAGTCCAAGACCACCCACCTCCATCCAGGTTTAGTAAGGTGAGCATCCAAACTGCCTAGGCTCCCACAAAGCCAATATGTGCAGTAGAATCAAAAACCCATTACCATTGTTCTTGAGTTCTCAGTAGTCCTCATTGTCTGCTATGTTCAGTGAGTCCGGTTTTATCCCAGGCTTTTTCAGACCCAGGCCAGCTGGCCTTGGTGAGTTCCTGATAGACCATCCCCATTGTCTCAGTGTGTGGGTGCACCCCTCGCGGTCCTGAGTTCCTTGTTCGTGCTCTCTCTCCTTCTGCTCCTGATTTGGACCTTGAGATTTCTGTCCGG
>NW_026067934.1:11790605-11807991 GCF_014885135.2 Alexandromys fortis
ATAATATATAACATAAGAGCTAGCTCTAAATATGTCTACGCTAATAGACAAAGCAGTATTTTAGTTAATACAGTTTCTGTCTGCTTATTTTGGACCCCAGACTATTTTGGGTCTGGGTGCCCTGGAATGAATGAGCAGCCCCTGCCAACAGAACAAGACTTTCTGTAGCCATTTGTTTGGCAGAGCAGGACTTCATGGATATATCTTTTTAACATCCGTTAGATTGAAATGAATACTCAGGGCCACAGTAGCTCCATTTCATCAATGATGGTTCCCTGATTTGTTTGGGACTTCACAATACCACATGCAGTATGCAGAGAAAGAGGGTGATGAAGGACTGGCCACAGGGGCAGCATCAGGCGTATTGTCTTTTATATTGCAAGAATGCAGAGTGGGCAGAAATCCACACTGTCACTCTTGATTGTGTCTTGAACATGTGATAGGATTTATATTTTTTGAAGCTTCCAGTCACAATGTTGGAGTTTATTTGGTCTACTGCTAATAATGCTTTTATTCTCTAACCTCAGCACTAGCCAGTCCTATTACATAGAATAAAAATAGGGTGCTACGCACTACAGTGTGCAGTGTGGAGAGTATCTTTGGGGCAATAGATATATTGTTACAGTTTTTTCACCTTCTTAAGCAGTGAATTGCATTAGATACATTGCATAAATGCAGTTAAGCTCAGGATGATTAAAATATGTAAGATCACATTAGTCTGAAGTGACTGTATAAACATTTAGAGAAGCAATTTGATCTCAAGTTTTATGCTACCTTTTGCCTCTGAAGCCAATGTTTTGTTATGTAGCTCCAGTTATACATCTATATAGTCTAGGGTATCCTTACATTTATGATAACCCTTCTGCTTCGAATTCTCAACTGTTAGGGTTACAGTTTTAAGCTAGTATGTTTGGCTACCAATGCTGTTTTGGCTATGTTCTCTTCACTGTGTGAGCAATGAATACTGTTAGGATTTGGGAGCATAGATTCATTTTGCAATTAGCCCTGAATCATTGGTTTAAATTCGTTCTGCTTAATACCTACATAAAACCCAAACCCTAAATACTCATACTCTCCCAGAAGGTATATATCATACAAATCATAGAAAAACTATGGAAAAACTTCTGAAGGCCAAAGGGAAAAAAAAAAAAAAACAGAACCACCACCACCACCAAAACTCCTTTTAAGTTTTACTCATCCCACTCTACACTCAACTTAACTCAGCTCTTGGCTTTTTTAATTTATAAACAGCAAGTATCAGTGTCTTGATTTATCATTTATTTTACTCACTTGCTTATTGTCTTTTGTTGACTTTAGTATGTTAAGTTCCTTGAGAAAAGATATTTTCTGTTTTATCCCATATTATATATTCAGAGTCTGTGGATGATTAAGTGAATAATCACTCATTAAACACAGAGGTGTGGAACACAGAGGACATGCACCTCATGTAAACTTAGGATAATGATGGACATTAATACTATATATATGCAGACAGATATTATCTCCTACCAAACCTGAGATGCAGTTATCCCTCCAGAACTGAGCTAGAGCAATGCTTCTCTCAAGGATCAGAAAAGTTTGATAGTTCATTTGTATTTTGGCATACGGACAGTGAGACATCTTGGTGAAGAGCCTCAGTCTAAACATAGACTTCATTTATGCTTCTTATTACCGTATCCATAAAGCATGAAACTTATGGACTTGCAGTGTACCTGTATTTTTGCTATTACTTATGATAGGAAGTCAAGTCATGGAGCTTTCTACTTGTAAATATCACAACAGTACTCAAAACCTTTAGAAGTTTGGAGCCTTCTGAATTTTTGAGTTTGAGACTAGGGATGTTTAACCCACACCACACTGTACTGAGTGTTTGTTTATAAACCTCAGAATCAATGAGAATCACAGGGTTTTGGTCCACGGATGTGTAGAAATGCAGCATCCTACATGTATAGCCAGGATAAACACTCCTTCCTAATCCAGTCAAATGTCACTGCCAGGTGGAAAAATCAGCCTGCAGAGTGGGATACTATAGAATGCTGAATTTTGCTAACCTTGTGTGGTATCTGGGCTATTTTAAAAGACAGATTTTCTTCCAGTGTCAGACATTGTGTTTTACTGGGAATGCCCCAAATTCTGAGGGAGGTCATGGGACAAGAGCAGTGCCATCTTGCATAATTTTTGAGAGTTGAGAGGATGACATGTTTATTTATTGTATTCAATGAGTTCTTCTATCTCAGTTCTGCTAAAAGGATATATGTGAACACTGAAAACAATGATGATGAAGAAATTTAGTAGAGAAATAATAATAATAATAATAATAATAATAATAATAATAATAATGGTTTCTCACATGTTCATTTTTGAGATCTCTTTTCTGGCTTTGCTGTCCCATTCCAAGTTGGTTCTCTACACAATCCTGAAGTCTTTGCTTTGTCAATGATGAAATCTTCACAGTTCACCAACAGGATTTTTGAAATTAATTTCCATGTCATACCTGTTTGATAGACTTTTGAACTTGAGCCTTATGCTCTGTGTTTTCATCAAATCATGATCTATCCCAGCTGATGATAGCATTTGGCAAATATAGAAGGAGGTTTTATTTGTAGGTTATTCACGTAATTGCCATAACACTAGCAGAAACACATTTAAAAAGCTCATATCTATTTCCAGGGGAAAATGAGTAAACTGATGGCCTAAATTTAGAAGCTTGTAAGTATCCTGCAAAACAGTATGTCTAGTCCTTAATATCCCTAATGGGTTAAAAAAAAAAAAAAGGCCCATGTGTCCACAGACACATTTAAAGTCTAGACAGGGAAAGCTGATGATAGGAGGTAGAGTGACTAACAATTTACGTTTGCCTCAGGCTGAAGCTTCCCTGGAAAGTCAGGGTTTTAATCTGAATTTCCTAGTTGAATGAGAAAGTATAAATTATAGAGCAAGAAGAGCAATTTAGAGAAGAACGTTGGAATAACTCCCACAAACAAAAGAGGGAGACTTATTTATGTAGAAATGTTCGCGCCTAAGTTTTGTTTGGATATGCTCACAATTGGGGCATTCTTTCCCTCACTGGGGCACACGGCATTTCCAACATTTCATCTTCAGTATTTACAGGCATCTGTTACATGCCCTTGGGAGCAGGTCCGTACACTATTCATAACCTCACCTTTCATCTCAGCACTTTCCTTGAGCCTTGAACATAGGTGCCTCTCTGGAAATGGTTACCTGGAATAGAAACACTTCTCAAATCCTTTCAGCTTGAGCAGCTGCTTTCTTAGCTCAGCAACAACTGGTTTGACCTTGTCATGATCTGAAGCAGAGGCCTTGAAGCAAAAGAAAGGAAACGCATTTCCTTTACTGAATGCCTGCGTGCTTTGAGCTTTTAAAAAGGGTTTGTTACTAGATTTGTTCTATTTATCTTTGCCATGTAAGATACCTTTTCTTATGGTTCCTAACATCCAAGGTCAGAGAGAACAGGGGAAAGAGACAGAAGAAACTGCTTTGGAGTTATTGACATGGAAACTTGTTTTGCCTGCCTCTGGCAGTGTTTGGTTCATGGTACATCTTTAGGGAAAGTTCATTGGATGAAGAAGGAAAACCAAATGAACATCACCCAGCACTAGAACCCAAAGGAAGAGAAAGCTCCACTTAGAGCCTGGGTGGAGGGGCTGCTTTGAACTTTATCAAAAGGGAACACAAACTGAAAGTTTTACAGGTTCAGGAATTGCACAGCTTACACGTGGGCTTTCCTTATCCACAGGAGGCTAAAAGTTGACACGGTCACATATCACATATTAAAAGCTAGAGAGTAACTTTCTGGGTTGTGTCTTCTGAGTATGATGCCATGCTTATCATTTCCTATAAATTTCACATCTTTTGGTTAAAATATATTTCCAATTAATCAGTAAGTCTTATTACTATTCATGGAGTAGATACCTAGTACATCACTCTCTGAGTATCAAATTCTCAAATTCACCTTGCAGTAAGAATTATTTGACTTTTTCATTTTCCTTCTTGGCACAGGGCAGCAATCTTCCCCTCGGCTGTAGTGGAGACTACTCCCAAGCAGAGTTTTTCTCTTTTCTTTTCACCCTCAGGCTTCCTCTGGATGTTCAGACAGATGGTTTGACGATTGCCCTCTCTGCTGCCTGTCTTTTCACCTCCAGAGACCTTTCCTGGTTCCCTCACCTTGGACTCAGCTGTTCTCCAGGAAATGCCCCCTTATTTCTTTTAAATTAGGTACTTCATGGGAAACTGAAACTGCTCTTGGTACTGACTGGTCGCATTATTACGAGTACATGGAAAGTTGTTACTGATAGCTGTCTGTTGCAGGAATTGACAAGGTTTAAAAGCAGTAGGGGTGTTCAGTTCATTCTGCCAAGAGTTTTTGTCTTGGGCAAATTGCTACCAAATTTAAAATTGGCAAACTTTGACAAAACCCATGTATTCGTAGTTTCCAAAGAAGCATACTACTACTAAGCTCACTATTCTTTCACTAATCCTTTGAATATGTGGAAACAATTCTTCAGCCCGTGGGACACTTTTAACTTTGTGCTTATTGTTAAATAAACTCAGTGATTTTAGTTCTTACAATAGGTATTTATTCTTAGATAGAAGAAAGATTTCAAATATTTTATCTAACCAGAACATACATAAGAGCCCTTATGCTTTTGAGTACACTGAGTGTCTTATTTGTATCACGACAGAGAAAGGCTATGAGTGAATTTTTACCAGTAAATATGCATTCAATGCCTGCCCCCACCCCTTAATCCAAAGCAGCTCTCTAGAAACTGTGCTTGTCAGTCTGCTTTCTAAATGCCCTGGCATTTAAAATTTGAAGAGTTTGTGAAAAATAATTTGAAAGTTTAATTATCGCCTTTTTCAGACCACAGGCCTTTCCATTTTGTTTGAACATTTCCATAGCAGAACCACTAGCCCAGTTCAAATCTGTAAAACCTAACATAGCTACATAGCGTTTCAGTGATGGAATCATCACAAAAATGGCCAGGAGGAGGAAGCTCCACTGAGTGCACTTAAGTGCTAAACACATTGTAAGACTTCCCAACAGCTAACTAGCCTAGCTAAATGTTTCATTTGAAGGTCATGTTCATAACCAAAGCTCTAGTTGTAGAATAGGAGGAAGGGGCAGAGTAAATGTGCCATACAAATGCTTCCATGCAAAGTTTTGCATCTCTCGACAATAATTGTCCTAAGGCGCATAAACCCTTTACAATGCTTATAAAACAAAAAAGAGCAGCTTGCATAGGATCAGGGTCATTTTCCCTGTAATTAGACACCTTAATTCTAAATACTGGTTCTGTTGCTTATGTGTGTGTCCTTGGGACATAAGTAAGTCTCTGGGAATCCCATTTTCTAGGGTTTAATGATATCATATTACTGTTAGGGAGAATAAAGTGGTTATGTATGTGAAGACCTAGAATAGAGGGTCCCTTCATGAGAGACTCTGAGAAGAACGTATGATGAAGTGACAATCTATCACCAGTGCTTGAAGCTCTCCAGTGACTCTGCTCACTCAACCCAGTAAGATTTTAATTTTACATGACAAATTGTTTTGATTTTCCAAAAGAAGTCTTATAAGAACCTTATTTCATTCCCTTCATCCTGATTTCATTATGATTGTAGCCCTAAATTACTTCCATCACTTTTCCTTTTTTCTCTGTTATTTTTGTATCTTTCAAGACAATTCCCATCTAAACACGCAAGAACCACACTGGTGAAATCTAATTAGTGCATCACCTGGTCCAGCAGCATGGGTCTTTATCTCATTACTCCTCCCTGGGAGCCATATGTCTGCTTCCAGCATCAATCTTGCCTTGTGATTATTGCAGTAAAGAATTTATTTGATTTTATAACCACTGCTATCCTCCTTCCATGGTGTTTCCTTGCAGGAGTTTCCCGAGGGAGACATCCTGCGGTGGTTTTCTCAACTGCCTGCTGTGAGTACAGTCCAAAGTAATTCTGTTTTTCTGCCTTCCATGTTGGTTTCCTTGAAGTTACTGATATTAAGAGCCACTCCAGAGCCTTTCCTGGCTTTGGCCACTCCTGTTGGGGTTGTTATTTTTGTTAAATATTATACTAACTTCATGCTGCCCTTTGCACTGTAATTTGATATGATATAAGAGGAAATAAAAAATACAGAAAAAGGACAGTTGAAAACAACCAGTGTTGGATTAATTTTTAAAAAATTGGTAATTTATTTGAGAGGTGGAGGTAAGGGGACCAGGAATTTGAGGTCATCCTGCACTACATAGTAAATTGGAGCCAGCTTGGGCTACATGACACTATATCCTAACAAAATTAATCTAAAATAAAATAAAAAATATAGAATGGGGTAGACACACATATGAACTCACAGAGAATGTCACAGCACTCAAAAGCACATACTCAAATCAGACAAAAATCCCAGCACTGAAAATGGGAAGTCAACTCCTAAACAAGAAGGTATTGGCAACTGATAACTGTTTGGAAAAGGAAAATCAGTTGTTCCCAGTAGAGTGTCACGGAGTATATCAACCATACTTCAGGGCGGGCCCCACGCTCAGGATCAGTCAACCACAATAGAGACTTCATATTATCTGTGAGCTTTTAGTTTTGTTTTGGTATTATTTTTCCTCTTATTGTTTTTTATTTTGTTGTTGTTTTGTTTTTTTTTTTTAGTTTGCTTTCCTTTGCTTTTGTTTGTTCGAGAGAGTGAAAGAATATAAAGTTGTGTGGCTAGAGAGGTGGAGGGGGTCTGGGCAGAGTTGTTGGAGGATAAAATATGATAAAATATTGTATGAAGAAGGTAAATAAAAATTTAAAGTAAAAACTGAAAATTGAGCACCTTTGTTGAAAGGGAGAAAGATCTTATGGAAATCTCTAAGCTATACTGTAGAAAGAGGGAGCCAATTAGCTTGGATGTTCTACTAGATAGGTCATGAACGTTCAGAGATAAAATGGAACTCTTTAAACATTATATACTTTACTGAGCGAGATTCAGTTTTCACAGAGTTCACTACAACACAACTCATTCAATACACACTTACTTAATGTTTGATATACATACACACTGCTGTATGACATGGAAATACAAAGAACAAGCCATGCATGAACTCTGCCCTGGTTTTGTCCTGCTATCAGGAATGATGGGAACAATGGAGTAAATCATGCAATGGACAGTGAGAGTTCAGTGGGGCCTGGTAAGCAAGTAGAACTGACCTGAAATTCATATTATTTAATGCTAATGCTTCAAGATCAGAGGGTAAATTTATTAAATGAAAATCATCACATACAATCAGAGTATGAACACTTGCAGAAGCTACTGATTTTGGGGTCTTTGGCATATTACTTAGGAAACTGGACCTTTTACTCTTGAAAAATGCAATTTAATCTTGATTCCAATAAGTCTGTGGGTATGTGGTGAATGCATATGTGCGTGCGTGCATGCACATGCTGGTACCCACATAAGCCAAAAGCAGGAATTACAGGCAGTTGTGACCCACCTAACATAGGTGATAGGAACTGAACTCAGATCTTCTGTAAGAGCAGCAAGGAGTAAAAGAAGCAGTGTATCCCAAGGAAAATTTCTTCAGTTGACTATCAGCTACCAAGTGGTTAGATTTGAAACCATGCATGTTTGTGACATGTATATGTTTTATGAATTTTTTCATGGAGTTCATTACTTCATGATTCATTTTCTTAACAACAAATTTCAGAAGATATAATTATTTTCTTCTAGCCTGATTGTCTTTCCCCAGAAATATTTTTCTGTTTCATTTTTACAATTTTTCATGCAAAATTTATAAGCCAAGTATTCATCTATCAAAAAGGCTTAATGGTATTTTGATTTATATTTCACTAACTGTATAAATAAGTGTGGAGAAAACTGACAAAGTAGTGTCTTAATTGAAGAATATCATAGATTTTTGGCTTTATCTTTTTACTTTAGTGTTTTATGGACTGATTGTGTCTCACCAAAAGTCTCATGTTGAAGACCTGACTTCTAATGTGATGACATTGGAGGTGAGGCCTAAGAGAGATAATTAGGCTCTGAAGGTAGATTCCTGTCTGAAAGGATAGATGGTCCTAAACGTAGAGATACAAGAGAGCTTGGCATCTCTCTTATCAATGCACACACTCAGCAAATCTCAGAGAAGACACAGAGAAGTTGGCCTTCTGTGAGTCAAGAAGGGAAAGCTCACAAGAACCTTTCTGGCAGGTATTGTAGCCTCTGTCTTCTCCCTTCCAATTTCTGAAAAAAATAAATCTTACATTTTGTTATATAACCTTGGGCTGTAATACATTGATTCTACATTGCTTTTATAAAATTTACTTCAATGGAGTTTTTTGTTTTCATCTTTTGGAATAGTTTTGTAAATTGATTTTAAACTTAATAATAATTATTAAATTTATCAATTTATTTATTACATGTTATAAATAATTGAATATATATATATATATATATATCCAGCTGCTATCTTATGTTGAATTTCAAACCTGTTACTTTTGTTAAAATCACATTTTGTTCTTCTGCTAGTTTCTATCACTAAACAGCAAAGAACTAAACTCCCCACTTAGTGACTTAAAATAGTGGAAACACTTTGCTATCAATCTGCAATTTTGGTAGAGCTCTCTAGAAAGAACTCCTCTGGACTTTATTCAGTATTAGTAGGGGGTAACTCAAAAAACCTGACACAAATAACCTGAAGGCTTATTCATTCATGCATGCTGTGCATTCCAAAGGAAGTCCTGGCAGAAACAAAGAGTGAGAATAGAATCAGTGGAAGACCCTTCACTGATTATGGTCCATTCATAGGGGCTACAGAGTTTCATATACATTCTATTCTTGGGGTGAGGTCCAGAATCCCAGATTTAAGGAACATTTGGAAATGACTCTGCTTTTGAATTGGGACCTTACAAAATTCCCAAAGAGCATATGGCATGGGAGATTTTGTACCAACTATTTCTGGAAACAAAATTTAACAAGATTTTGGTACAGTTTTGGAATATTTTTAGAATTATCCAAGTAAATATTTATGCTATATGTACATATAGATATGTTTATGTTTAAAAGCTTTATGCCATTTATTTCATTTTTCTATTACACACCCCTCCTGCGCAGTGATAAATAAATGACAGAATTCTTTCTTTGTCAGTGGTGTGGGTGATAGGTCAGGATGTCACATTAAGTGATCTTAGATACAAGTGTCCTCACATGTTTTTATCAAAATTATTTCTAAATTTATGTAATTAATGATGATCACGTTCTTGAGTTATTTTAGTTGATTTGTTTGCTCCTGTTGAATGATGTCTTTTTTTTCTTTTAATTTTTTTAGAATGATAAATTGTAATGGTTTTTGAAAATTCAAGGGAATATTTGATTTCCTCTTTAAAAGCCTCTATCAACTTCATAAAATTTTTTTAAAGGTCATTGTCTTCTGCTTTCTCTGCATTGGGATATTCACGTCTGATAAGTATAGAGCCACTAGTTTCTGATGGTGTCATATTGTTCTTTATGTTGTTCACTGTGTTCTTTTTACTTTTTATTTTTTATTAGATTTTAAAAAATACCAATCCAAGTTCCCATTCCCTCTCCTCCTCCCATCCCCTCCACACACCCTTCCACCCCAACTCCATCCAATCCTTAGAGACAATAAGGCATATTGCTTTGTGAAAGGTCCATGGCCCTCCCTACTATATTTAGGCTGAACAAGGTGTCCATCAAATAAGAATGGGTTCCCAAAAAGCCAGTACGTGCATCAGGGATAAATCCTGGTGCCATTGCCAGTGGCTCCTCAGTCTGCCCCAACAATTTTACTGGCAACCACATTCAGAGGGACTAGTTTCGTCCTATGCTTGTTCTTTCCCAGTCTGGGTAGAGTTCGTGAGCTCCCATTAGCTCAGGTAAATTTTTCAGTGGGTGAACCCATCATGGTCTTGACCTCTTCATATTCTCATTCCTTCCACTTTTCAACTGAACTTTGGGGGCTCAGTCCAGTGCTCTGATGTGGGTCTCTGCCTCTGTTTCCATCAGTTGCTGGATGAAGGTCTATGATGATATTAAAGATATTCACCAGTCTGACTACAGGGCAAATCAAGCTTGGGTTCCCTCTCCTTTACTGCTTAGGGTCTTAGTGGGGTTATCCTTGTGGATTCCATGGAATTTCTCTAGAGCCTGGTTTCTGCTAACCCTTTAAAGGCTCCCTCAATCAAGATATCTCTTTCCTTCCTTTCATCTCTGTCCTTCTTACATCTTGACTATCCCATTCCCTCAAGTTCTCCTCAACCCACCAGTCTCCTCTCATCTTCCCCTTTTACCCTCCTTTCTCTCCCCGCTCCCATTTGTTGGAGATACTTTATTTTTCCATTGTATAATTTATCTTCTTTGTCAAAAATCAGGTGTTTATGTGTGTGGATTAATATTTGGGTCTTTGATTTGATTCCATTGGTCAACATCTCTGTTTTTATGCCAATACCAATACAGTTTTCATTACTGTAGCTCTGTAATAGAGCTTGATGTCCAGGATGGTGATGCCTCTGGAAGTTCCTTTATTTTACAAGACTTTTTTGCTATCCTGATTTTTGCTTTTCTATATGAAGTTGACAATGAGCAAGGAAATCAGGACTGCAAGGGATGCATCCACCCACTGAGATGGTGTGACTGATCTGATGGGAGCTTACCAGTGACAGTTTTACTGGGATTGAATGAGCATGTGATCAAACCAAACTCTCTGAATGTGGCTGACAATGGGGACTGACTGAGAAGCCAATGATAATGGCATTGGGATTTGATTCTTCCGCATGTACTGTTTTTTGGGGGGGTTCCTAGTCTGTTTGGGTCATAGACCTGGATGTAGGGGGGAGGGCCTTGGACTTCCCACAGGACAGGGTACCCAGTCTTCTCTTAGGACTGGAGAGGGGGAAAATGGGGGGAATGAGAGGGAAAAGGAAGGAGGGGAGGAGGTAGAAATTTTTAACAAACAAACAAATAAAAATTAAAAAAATAGAAAAAACAAAAAATAAAGATAAAAAGTAATTCAATAAATCTGAAATAATTACCACTTGTTTATGAGGTGTTATTTTATTCATCTATTACTAATTTTAAGTTTCTGATATTTTGTTAATGATCTGTGTCCCTTTATTCATTAAGTATATTGATCTCTATTCTTTTTTGCTGTGAAAATTTGGTTAGTAGTTATTGACAATAGTGTCATTCTGACTTAAAACATATGTGGAATGAATCTGCTCTTCTATCTTCTGAAAGAGTTCAAATAATAATAAATTTTCCAATGTCATAAAATTGAACAGCAAAGCCATTGATATTGTTTGTGAACAATTCCTTAACAAATGCTATTTGAATATAAATGCAACTTTACTCATATTTTATATTCTATCCTGGGGAAACTAGAAAGTTATATTTGTAAACTTTTTTTTATTTTATCCAAACGGTTAAGTATGTTCATAAGTTTCCTTATCAATTTATAATGTATTTCACCTTGGTATTTGTGAATTGTGTTTTATCTCTTTTTACCTCTTGATCAATCAAGACAGGATACGAATTTCCTCCTTTGCAAAGAATCTACATGAAACTGGTCACATTTTCAAAAGTGACATTTGTTTGTTAGATTATTGGCTTAGTAGACATGTATATCTTTTGCTGTTATTCATAATCATATTACTATTGTTTAAAAGACACTTATTATATACCTACTTATTAAGTAACTGAGTGAATCATCTTTCTGTTTTAATTAGAATATTGTCAACTTCAGAAATAATATTAAAATAAAATTTTACTTAACCCCCCAAATCTGTTGAAAGCTGTACTAGAAATTCAAATAATGCCAAACTAAGATAATTCCTATATTTTTGCTAGATACAGTATAGATAGTAGATTTTACTTTAAAAAATGGAAACAAATTTTTTAATATGTACCTCTGCTCTTGGGTAGTCATATGCAGAGAATATTCTAATAATTGAGAAGGAAGCTTATTCCACTTAATATCAATAAGAAAATTAGTACTATACTTGATTGAATTTGAGGTTAGAAAAAGTCTGAAAGTTGTTGATCAAAGTATGAAAGTATTCTCATTTGAGATTTTTATTATCTTCCATTATTCATATGTCAATGTTCAGGGTTCCTGGTTGAGTTTTTTGTGGTCTATAACATACTTCTCTCTGGCTCCTGAACTCTAGGCTCATCTCCCCTGTTTCCTTTCATACCAAGTTGCCTTTCTAATGACTTCTGTGCACACAATGAGTATTATACCTTTCTTGTTGCATCCCGTATCACCTGTGTGGATCCCTCAGCTGGCATTCACACTCCTCCATCTCTGTGCATTCAAACCTGCCCTTTACACCTGTATTAAGTCCACATTTTATGCTTTCCAAATATTATATTTCAAATGATATTTTCTTACAGTTCTTACGGTTTCACTAATTTTAAACTTCTAATGCTCTCTAAAGTTATTCTCTGTGTTATGTATTCAACCTCTTTAACTCAGGCAAACTAGAGTCCTCCTTGCTAGAGTCATAATATTTTTAACATAAAAAAATAAGCATTCTACCTTAAAATGACTAATGTTGAAATTAGAGAATTAGTTAAATAAATATGGTAAAAAAATCGAACTGAAATGTCAACTTTATTTATATTGTAATAAAAACATCATGGGTGTATAACATAATATCTTGAAAAGTTGATAATTTTATTTATTTTTAACAAGATTATAATACAATATTATATAGAGTAGCTTAAAGATTAAATAAAATAATAAACAGAATATATATAATATATGATAGTTCTAATTTTGTGATTGATTTTTTTGTTCTTAGTGATGGATATCTATATAAAATATGTTTTATACCAAGAGCATAAAATTTAATGTGAAGCTTCAGAGTCTTCATTTTTGAATGCCAACTCTAGTTATATAGATCGTCATTTAGTTGTATAGATTTTGGGTCTGCTAATTGTGTTGCGTGATTTTTTTTCATTTGCAAGTTTTTAAAAATAAATTTTAAAAACTAGAAAGCAATAAAATGTTAGTGACTCTTAAAATGCCACATTTTCAAATTATTCAAGTGGACTTTCTCCAGGTCATTTTTGAACTAAGCCCCAGTGAAATGCATAGGACTATCTGATTCAACCATAAATTACTCCAAAATGTTATACATAACTATAGGACTTTATTGGTTCTTTATAATTTTGTTTTTCCACCTATTATCAAACTATTATTTTAACATCACTTAATATCAATAAGTCTATTGTGGGGAAACTGATTTCTTTTAAAATTATGTTCTTATATTTGACAATGCAAATACAAATTCTTGTATTTGTTCTTAAATATTTGCTGTTTTTATAATTTGTGTTTTAAGAAATAGAGGCTTTCATCTTAAGAATTATAGCTTTGAACTAGGGACACTAAACAGTTCTAAAATGTGTGAGGTACTCAGCATTCTCATAAGGAAGCAGATGAATAAGGTATAGGAATGACACCTACTGTTGTCTCTGTCTTATTTACATACTGCTCCTCCCACAAGTTGGAACCCATTCTTCCTAGCTGTGTAATGCTTCCATGCTTGTTCTTTATTGGTTCACTTCTGTTCATGGTTTTGTCTTGATTTATCTTAGTTCCCCATATTGAAGATGAGATATCCTTAAGATATTACCACGTTTAGAATGATGCTGGCACGCTCCACTATTCATTTCTGTTTTCTCACTTCACCTGTTACCCCACTGTTGTCCTTGGCCTTGGATCTGCCATTAACTCTTAATTCTGGGTTTGAACTTGTCTAAGCACCTGAAGAAGGTCTCAGACACTTGGTGAATTCTGTGATTTATCCCAACCTTTGTCCTCATTAAGAAACTGTTTCTAGTTGTTCCCACCATAACTGAATTCTTTCATGTTCCTTGTGTTCACTGTCGTGTGATCAATCCACTGTTCTGCTGCTGCTTCTATGTGCTGCTATGTATGACTCATGCCTTTTCCGTTCCATTCTTGTCTTTCTAGCATTGATTTTAAGAATGCATAAACCATCTAGATGAAATATGGCTCAAATTCTCTTAGAATGTATCTACTGTCCCTCTCAGAGAAGGAGTCATTGTGGTTATCCCTATGCATCCTTTGTTTTTTTTTTTGTGTGTGTTAGGGAGGGGAGAGCTGACAATCCTTCACATGCTAGGTTAGGACTCTTACACTGAACCATGTCTCAACCTTTGAAATTTTGGCAGCATGATCGTTCTAAAATATTCAAATTCTACATCTGAGCTATATTGTAAATCAATACTTGATAAGCCATTTTTAATTCAGTACTCAGAAGAAATAATACCAAGTCACACTGCATGTTACCATAGCATTATTATGTGACATTATACTTTCATATTCAGTCCTCTATTATTCTAATAACTTTTTATAATCTTTGATGCTACAAAGCAATTGGGGCATGGGTTCTATGTTTCATTATATTTGTTGTATTTCTGGGCTGCATAAAATGTAATATTTCTGAAGTATTACTCAAGAGCAGTTACTGACCTTATTAACTAGAAGTGACCTTTACATGGGGAAGTTTTTAAAAATTGTGGAAAGAACATTCTATGTGTTATGGATTTTTCAGTGATTATTTTTCCAAAGTACTGTGTAATTCTTTCTTCATTTTTCCTTTTCATACATTCACCTATATTTGAAACTTAAAACTGTCAGCTAATCAATTTGAAATGCTAAAGCCATTGGGAGAAAAAAGAATATGAGGTTTCAAAAGAGTTTGATAGCACTAGTTGTAATTCCTCTCCTTAGTTGCATTTCTTTATAAAGGAAGAGAAAACTGAGTCCAGTTGATTTTAAAGGTGGTTTTTACATTGGTAATAAATGATACTTTAAAAAGGACATTTCATGATATCAAATAATTTCAGAAAATTTAGGTTAAACAAAGCTATTTTCTTCTTGCTTATGTTTGTTGCTTATTTTTGATATTGTACTTTAATTACAATATTTATCCCTTATCTTTTCTTCCTCCAAAGCCTCCTTCAAATTCATGGACTTGTTTTGTATCAATTGCTATTGTATGCATATATGGATTTATATATGATGTTTTACATGCATGTTTTCAAGGCTGACCATTTTGACAGGGGACAACCAATTGTTATACTCTTCCCTGGGGAGGGACACCTGTCACACTTAGCTGTTGAACAAATCTATTTTTTAAATCAAATTCTTATTCTAAGCCCTTTGCAAGCTGTTTAGTAAGCTAACATAGATTATGAGTCTGTATGCTGGTTACAAGCAGGTCATTTCACTGCTACCTTTCAAAGATAATTTAACATTACTGTAGAGACTGGACAGAAAGAATTCACTGTTAGGATCTCAGAGTGGGTTACAGAACTGAGGTCATCTCAGGGTGTACTCTGGCATAATATCTGAATTTACTAGTTTTAAATTTCCCTACATGTAAACTAAGATGAAAGAAGAAATAATATTGATCATTAAATTTGTTTACAATTTTATTGGTTGAAGAGGTGAAAAGTCTGAGATGTTTCCTAAAGAGACTTGGGAATAAACGGTTATTGGAGATCAGAGAGACAAGGCTTTGCTCTTGGCAATGACTCCTTGCTTCTATCGTTCTTATTCAACAAGCAGTCAGAGCTCCCTGGGGTTTGGACAGAAACCTGCTTGTGGCTTAGTCTTACTTGGAACTCTGGGAAAACAACTTATGTTGCCTTGGGCTTGCAGCCATTGACACCTAATTTGTAGGCACAGAACCTGATTGCAAACTTAAAGCTAAAAATTAAAATCTTTCTGTGGTTATTTCCATTTTCTTAGCCAGTCCTTGAGTCTCAGGATGTAAAATTCAGATGTGATTCAAGTGAAAGAGTTGTTATCGCAGATAAAATTGAAGTAGTCTAAGTTGGAAGAAAGATTATTGGGCTAGGAAGAGATGCCTCTTAACATACACCTTAAATATGTGCCTGAACTACAGATTATTCATGTACAAGTCATTTTTATTAACTAATGGTCATAGCAGTTACAAGAATGTGCTCATTTTTTTTAATCCAACGGGAAGATAGAGAATGGTAAGATTTCAATTACATATTCAAGTTCTAGATTTGAAACATGCTTTTTTCATCCAAAATCTCCAACATTGTTGGAGAATAATTTTATCATGTACTTTACAGTGTGAATATTTCAATAATATATAGTAAGCCAGATGAACAAATTGTACCACAGGCATACTTTTAGGGAAAAAACAACTTTTGAATATCTACCTTTAAAAATCCATTTCATTGCTTCTAGAGAAGATTATCCAAATATATCCTTTGCTAATTAAAATTGTTAATATTTGTGGATCCCCTTAAGGGCCCATATGAGAAGTAGATTAAGATCTATGACCAAACTGGACACTGATCTAATTTCTTTGTACATTTGTTACTTTTCCTGTTTGGGTGTTTACTGTGACATAATGCTTTGGACACTGTAAAGATTTGTCACTCGTATTATTAAATAAATTGCTGATTGAATAGCAGCCAGGCAGGAAGTATAGGCAGGGGAACCACACTAAGAGAATTCTGGGAAAAGAAAAGGCAGAGACATAGTCACCAGCAAGACACAAAGGAAGCAAGATAAGAATGCCTTTTTGAGAGAAGGTACCAAGCCACATGGCTAAACATAGATAAGAATTCTGGGTTAAGTTGTAAGAGGTAGTTAGTAAAAAGTCTAAGCAATCAGTCAAACACGTTATAATTAATGTAAGCCTCTATGTGATTTTTTAGGACTGAATGACTATGGCAACAGGTGGTACAGAAACTTCTGTCTACAAATGGCACCCAGTGTTCATCAACTACATTCACATAAAACCTGAGAGAGCTGGGAAGGGATTCTAGATAAAAAAAAAAAAAAAGAAAAGAAAAGAAAAAAAAACAGAGTTAAGCATGACTTTTTGGTAGCAACATTATCTTGGGTGAACTCTTGTTTTGCTAGAAGCAAGCAAAGGCATGACTGATTCCTTTAACAGAGGCTTCTTCACTCAGTGTTAGTGACAAAGAACCTTGCAGCTATTTTGAGAGGCTCCGCCATCAAGCAAATTTAAAGGTGTTTATCAGCAGCCAGCATCAGGCTTCATGATGGTGGCATGGAACTTAGAACTCCACAGAATTTTGTTAAATATATTTTCTGGGCCTTTGAGCTGTGATTCTTCCCCTTCTTCTATTCCTATTATTCTCAGGTTTGGTCTTTTTATTGTGTTCCATATTTCCTGAATGTTTTGTGATGAGAATTTGTTGGCTTTGCTGTTTTCTTTGATCAGTGCGTTTATTTTCTCTATGGTGTCTTCAGAATCTGAGATTCTTTCTTCTATTTCTTGTATTCTATTGATTATGCTTGTTTCTGTAGGCTCTGCTCGTTGA
>NW_026067934.1:11813099-11823619 GCF_014885135.2 Alexandromys fortis
GCGGTGGGGAAGAGACAGAAATCTAATAAATAAATAAATAAATAAATAAATAAATAAATAAATAAGAAAGAAAAATTAAAAAAGAAAACTCCACAGAATTTTGGCAATAAACATCTAGAAGTTTCATGTGGTCAGAAAAAGATAGAGATATGCAGTAAAGAAAGATGAAAAAATTACTTTCAACAATTTACAGTGTCTTTAATGATATACATAGGCTTGGGAGAGAAAAGATAAAAGCTAGAGAAAGTCCTTAAAAGAAATAAAGTAGCTGGCCATGGTAGCACACGTCTTTAATTCCAGCACTTGGGAAACAGAGGCAGGCAGATCTTTGTGAGTTCAAGGCAAGCCTGGTCTGTAGAGTAAGTTCCAGAACAAGCAAAGATACACAGAGAAACCTTGTCTCAAAAATTAAAAAAAATCATGTAAATATAAAAAATACATAGAGAATCTGGATACTGTATGTTATTGTGTTGTCTTTGAATTGTTTGACTGCTGAGAAAGAAGCAGCAACAGCTAAAAGACATCAGATTATAAAAGCTGCTGGATTAATCCAATATAAATATTTTGAAAATACCTATAGTTTGGAAAAGAGGTTTTGATTTTATTTTCACAGGAAATGAGAGGCTGTGGATTCATTTTGAGTTAATAAAAGTCAAGTTTGATCAAGGAAGACCCCCTGAAAAATCTCTGATAGGAGCAGATGGCCCAGATAATCCAACATCTCAGAGCATATGTGTTGCAGTTTCTTCTGAACTCTGTATCCAGAACAGCTTCAAGGTTGCTGGATGAGATGATCCAGGTGCAGTCCTTTATGGAGAGGAATTCACAGTTAGAGACTACAACAGCTTTTACATTATATCCACAGTCAGGGGGTAGAAAGCAATGGATGCTAATACACTTTTTCTGTTTTATTTGGTCTAAATCCATAGCTCCTAAAACAAATCTGACCACAGTTAAGTTGGTTCTTCCCATTTCTATTAACCTAATCTAGTTAGTTCTTCCCAGGTATACCTAGGAGATTGTGTCTCTTAGATGAATCTATACTTTCAGGGATCATTTCTATAGTTCATTACTGGATGAATCTATATTCTGTCACATTAACAATCACTATTAATCATCACAGTTTGGATTCTTCTATTGAAGTGTTTTCAGATGTTACATTTATAGATTTTTCTTATGGTCCTATTTTCTTTTTCATCTTATGCTGTTTATTTTTATTGTTTCTAAAATATTATTAACTATTTTAACTATACATACTTTTAAATTTCAGAAATGTTGAAAAGATGGGAGAGTTCTCATTTATTTCATAATACTTCATCATTAACATATAGTATGTCACTTTTGTCTCAGGTGATAATAAAAATATTGTTATTAACCCAATTTCTCAGTTTATGGGCTTCCTTAGATTTCACCGGTTGTCCCATTGTTAGCTGCAGCATGTCATCTGGGATGTTACATAGCAAGGAGTGTTCAAACCCTCTGGCTCCTTTTCACTGTTCCTCATACTTTCCTTGTTACCAACCTTAGAACTTTGAGGTTTTTATGTAGAATATTTCTCAACTGACAATTATTTAACATTCTGTTTTCATAAATTGATGTTAAGAATTCTGAGGAGGAAGATAGCAAAGTGTTTTAGTTAAGCTATGTCTTTCATATTATATGAACATGGTTTTGTAACCTTACTCACAGTCCACAGCACTTTCTTTGTAATGCAGTCACTTTGGCAGCTCATAGTTAATAAGTAGCATTTTGCCTGGCCAGACACTTTGTGGTCTGTAGACTTTACAACTGAAAGTACTGTTGACTACTTATTTTCCTGGGCATAGCAACTTTTGGTACTATGAGAGTTAGTCCTCAAGGAAGGTGAATTTTCTAAGTCCTGTATTCCAAACTGCAGTATCTTCAGATGTAGGGTTTTGCTTTCCAGTTCTGGGAGGCAACCAAGGTCAACAGCATAGCCTATATCATCATAGGCATCTCTAAGACTTCCATGACTAGCAGCTTGAAGGGAGGTTTTTTCATGACTGGCAGTAGTATTCTTCTATTAGTGACTATATGACTTTTAGAAGGTATATTAACCCCACATAACCTCCATGTAAACCATATATGTGTGTATCAGAGAATAGGTACTTGTAAGATTTTAAGACCCAAAAGACTAGGACACCTGCTGAGCGATAGTATCTTCTAGACATGACTAGGAAGCTGCATTCAGGAAATCTCTTCAATATGACACCTAAACAAAATGTGCATAATGAGCACCCCTGCTGACATGCCAGCATAGACACTAAGGGGGCTGGACAAAGAGAAAGGTAAAAATGATATCAATACTGTACTCGCATATGATATTCTCAAAAATAATCTTAAATTTAAAAAATAATTAGGATTTTTGCATTTTTATTTTTCGTATTTTTACATGTTTTAGTTAGTTCTTTTAGAGTTTTAACTTTCATACAAAGTATTTTTATAATGTTCACATACCTCAACTCTTCCTAGACCTACTCTCTTTCCCTAAATGTATATACAGGCAACTGAAAATGTACTGGCAATATTCAGTATATATTTAAGAAACATTTCATAATTTAGAAAATTAATTTATTCAATATTTATCTAATCATGAGCATCACACATATATGTTGTGGAATATTAGCTGAAGATGTATTACATTTGAAGATGTATGCTGTGGAACATTTGTTTAATGGTGCAAAGATGTATTGCATTATTTTAGGCTGCATTTGTTTATCTCTGTGAAGCTATGTTTCTTTGCCTGTCTAAAACACCCAATTGGTCTAATAAAGACCTGAAGGGGCAATAGCCAGGCAGAGAGAATAAATAGGAGGAGAAATCTGGCAAGAGAGGATAGAGGAACAAAAAAAAAGGAGGAGAGGAGGACAGTAGGGGTCAACCATCTAGTTACACAACTGTCAATGGAGTAAGAAAGAAAGGTATATAGAATAGTGAAAGATAAAAGCCCAGAGGCAAAAGATGGAGGGGATAATTTAGGTCAGGAAAAACTGGCTAGAAATAAGTCAAGATAAAGGCAGGCATTCAGAGGTAATATTAAGTCGCCAAGTGTATTCATTTGGTATGCTGTGTTCTATAAAGTCATCTTGAATTAATTTATTCATTTGATTTTTTTATATCCAACTTGTTGACACCAATCTTATTCTTCACAATACAATCTACTTTGATCAGTTTTACTTTATGCTGAACCCACACCCAAACCAGCAATTCTATTTCCTTATTCACAGGTCAACACAAAGTTGTGTCAATTATTCCCTGTCTGTAATGGTTGTCTCTAAAAGTTACTCTTTTGTGTCAATATTATTGATCCATTTCCCTGCTAAAAAGATTTAAAAACTTTCTGAATCTTGTCACATTTCTATATATCTTATAAATTGAATGCCACAGACACAACCTAACTCCCTATCCCCATCTGACACAGGAATTCGAGGCTGAAATAATGATCCTTGAGATAAGATTATTGTGTTCCCTTCCTTGAATGGTGTCTGACTTGGTCCTCTTCTCTCAGTCTAGACTTTTATCACCCAGTAAAGGTCAGTTCAAATTATATTGTTTAACTGTCTTGTCTCTTCATTTATCTTTGGTTCAGAGCATACTGAGGTCACTGGACTCTGGAGAAAGATAAACTATTTAGTGTTGTCTTTGTAGTGAGGCACAGTTCCTGGCTTCACATTTTTTCATTCGTTTTAATGCATAGAACAGTGATGGACATGTAGTAGATTGCACAATAAATACTTCATGTTGATTGATTGTGAAGTTCCTATTTCTCTTTTGGGACAACCATTGAGACTTGGCTGCTTTCCCTCTTAAATTTGTCAGCCAACAGTGAACCTTAATTAGACCATGTATTCCAATTTTCCAGTATAAGACTCTGTGGAAAAAAAAAAAGAAGAGAAAACAAGTTCTCAAAGTGTTTCTCGAATTGTGACTGTATTCTTCTGGCTACGTTTCAAATTTGAGACATTTTATTTTTCTTTGGAAACTATCCAAACAAAATAAAATTTAAATTTCTTTTGAAACTATAAACAAATAGCAATTATTATTTTGCTGAGAATGCAGAAAACTCTTAGCAACAAGGAGCTGAATAGAGAGCTGGATTTTCTCTACCCAAAATGGGAAAAACACTGTTCAGAGACTTTGTATTTATTTTCCTGCTGTGGAAAATTTACAGGATTATTTTTAAGGTCATATTAGAAACACTTCCAAGTAAATGCACTGAAGGACTCCTCAGGGATTTGGAGTGGTTTCCAAATCAATCCCATCCAAAGAGCATCTTACTTAAAAGCCTTGGGAATAAACTCAAAATCTCCCTGTCCTATGCTTTCCAACAAGGATGAAACTCAACAAACTAGAAAGAAAAGTGGCTCCAGGGAGTTCTTTCCTACCATGAAAGCAACTTGGGACACCGAGTTAACAGAAAATATCATTTTCACCATCAAACTGTATTTCAGCAGAGCATTTAAATGAAAGCAGAGTTGCTTTAGAAAGTTCTGGAAGGTGCCGAAGAGTACACACAAGAGGCCGAGAGCCACAAATTAATTCCATCAGCAGAAAAGAAATAGCCAACCCAGTCATCTCTGTAGGGGATGGGGCTCTCTCATTCATTAACTGTGAAATAGGACTGTTTCAATAGAGCTGGAAAATGAGCTTCTGCTTATGTCACCAAAGGTTGATATAAATTATTAAAGCCAGTGGGAAGGGAGACATTATACTTCTTTTAATCATCATATAGCAGGATTTCCCTTTAGGTAACTCAGATATATTGTAACTTCACATTGACACCAGTCCTGTTTTCTGAAGACTATTTCTCTGAAACTTGTAATAAATCTTTCTCTGTATCACTACTTGTAACTTTACAAAGACTAATTCTGAAATTATTTAGTTAGCCATGCTTTCTGACATTACAAGTGTTAAGGTCAAGAGAGTTCCAATTAGTGCAAGTATGATATAAGTGCAAACACACACAACAGTTTCTACCAAACTTAGCTCTACTGGTCTTATTATTTTTTAATTTTAATTTAATTTTAATATACCCCTATTTCTTTAAAAAAAATTCTTTGCTTTTATGTTTGGGAAATTTTCAAATTCACTGACAGCTATGGCCTTTGTTTTCTGTAGACCTTCTGCAGACTGACCTGAAGCTTGCCATGAAGTGTGTGGAGCTTGTCTGTACAAGGAAAAGGCAACCCATGTATGTAGCTGTCAGTATTAGAATTCAAGCATCCCAAGTTGACATTTTTTTTTTTCAGAACCAAATCTTTTTAAGAACTGCTCTTTCAATGAAATAGTTCTATTTTTCTTGTCGAACATATAGATTTTATGAGGAAGTGAGATTTTGAGCTGTTCACTCAGTTATATTTTACCTTCTCCTTTTAGGAAATGCAAGTGATAGAGTAGTTTAGCACATTTGCAAGTGACAACCTTTCCCAAGTCACTGTGTGAATAAAAATTTAAGACTCTAAAGAAAGTTACCAAATGGATATCTTAGGTGTAACATGCAAGTAACAGAATTTGAACTAAATGGGGTAGTCTAGAGTCACCTCAAATGTATATAATAGTTGGTAATTTTTATTATACATAAGATGCTTTCACATTGGTTGTTCTCACTTGTTTCAAAAGCTTTAAATTTATCACTTAAATTTAAATCATAGTGAACCATGTGAAATATGGTACTCAGAGAAGTGGCCTGGCCAGTTGGGGAACTCTGATACTATTCTCTGCTTATGAGCCATTGGAGGAATATGTTCTTAATTTTGGCTTATACTTAAAAATTAATATTCATTCTATGAGGTGTGTATATATGTGATGTATGAGTGGGCTTGCTTATATGTGTGGGTGTAGGCTTGGGTATATATCTGTTGTAGGACTATAGAGGTCAGAAAACAACTTTTTGGTGTTGGTTCTTGATGGAGGAAGGTAATTGGTTAATTATAATAAACCAACTGCTTGGCCTCATAGCTTAGAACATAGGTGGGTGGAATAAACAGAATAGGATGCTGGACGGAAGAGGAAGTGAGGTCAGACTCTGCTCTGCTCCTGGACAGACCCGACAGCTCTGCTCTCTGGAGCAGAGACGCCATGCTCAGCTCTCCCAGGCAACTCCAACCCAGAATGGACATAGGCTAGAATCTTCCCGGTAAGCGCACCTTGGGGTGCTTACACACATCATTAGAAATGGGCTAGTCCAGGTGCGAGAATTAGCCTGTAAGGGCTAGAGTTCATGGGCCAAGCAGTTCTTAAATGAACACAGTTTGTGTGTTGTTATTTCAGGCATGAGCTAGCCAAGCGGCTGGGGTGTTGGGGACGCAGCCCCGCCGCCGCTCATATTTTAACAGGTTCTCGTCTTTTCAGATTGTTTGAAGCAGGGTCCTTTTGCAGTTGTATAAGACAGACTAGCTGACATGTGAGTGGCTGGGAAAGTCTCTGCTCCCTGTTTTCGTGTACAACTGAACGATGATTAAAGAGGCTTGTATTACAGCATCTAGCTTAATTTTTTGGGATTTATTCATTTTATTTCACATGCACAAGTGTTTTTCCTGTGTGTTCATATGTGTGCCACATACTTGCCTGGTGCCCACGGTGGTCAGAAGAAGACGGTATTGTGAATTTGAATTACAAACAGCTATAATTTACCATGTGGTTGTAACAGAATCTGTGTCCATTGTGAGAGCAACCAATGCTCTTAACTGCAAAACCATCTATTCAGTTTCTGCATCTGGCTTCTTATGTGGGTTCTGGGAATCTGAACCTGACTTTTCAGATTTTCTAGCAAGTGTGTTTACATATCAAGCCACATTCATACCTCTTTCTCTACTTATTAACTGGAATTCTTAGTGTCTTGATGTCAGGACAAAGAAATTATCATTATTAAGGATAAGATAATTTTATGTAAAATAATTCTGTCTTACATACAAAGAAAATGCTATTAGAACTTGTATCTGAGTTGTGGTAACATCTTTACAAAAAGCTTATTATTTGAAAAGCAAGTGTATTTTTATCTAGTGGTATTAAAAATGCAAAAATTGTAAGTAATATTAAAAAATAAAATATTGATAAATAAATTTGATGCAATATATGTGTATACATATTAATGATGTAATTTAAAGAAATATTGTTGATAGAAATGGTAGACCTTAGTGAAAACATATGACATGTTCTTGAACTAAAGACTCAACATATTTAAGATCTTGATTTTGATCCAAAAAGCCAGTGGGAAGGGAGACATTATACTTCTTTTAATCATCATATAGCAGGAATTCCCTTTAGGCAACTCAGATATATTATAACCCAACCTGTGGGTCCAATGCAATTCCAATAATCTAGAAAAATATGTTTTTGTAATTTAAAACTAGTTTTAAATTGTGAGTGATACTTAAATGACATAAATCACCCAAAATATATAAAAAATAGTATTGTACTTTCTGTCACAAATATTCACAGTAAAACTACAATAAGACTATTTGGCATTTGAATAAATATAGATATGTTGATTCTTGAAGCAGAAATATGAGTCCCAAAATGGAAAGATTGGCATCTGAAACAAGATGCCAACTTAATTCAGTGGGAAAAGATGAATAACGTCAATGATACTGCTGAGAAATTTGGATGGTCACTTTTAACAAAATGATAATCAACCTACATATTGTAGCCTATAGAAAAGTAGTTCAATATGTTCACATAGCTAAAAAGCAACATTTTTAGCAACATTTAAAAGTGACACAAGAACCCAGTGGTCATATAATAGGAAGAAGTAAACAACCTACAAAGCAGACGAAATTGATTTTAAATGTAACTTCATGAGGATAATGGAGACCTTTAAAGAAGAAATGAGAAAGTCCCTTAAAGAAATGGAGGAAAATACAACAAAAATTGGATAAAATCAATAAAACTCCCAAAACAAAAAATAAAAGTCATCAGTTCAAGACTTGAAGACTGAAATAGAGTCAGTCAATATAAAAAACACAAATCAAGCCAGGCGGCAGAGGCAGGAGGATCTCTGTGAGTTCGTGACCAGCCTGGTCTACAAGAGCTAGTTCCAGGACAGGCTCCAAAACCTCAGGGAAACCCTGTCTCAAAAAACAAAAAAACAAAAAAAAAAACCAAAAAAACAAACAAACAAAAAAAAACACAAACCAAGGGAATTATGAAAATGGAAAATCTGGGTAAACAAATGGGAACTACAGACAAACATAGCCAACAGAATACAAGAGAAGGAAGAAAGAATGTTAGGTGTTGAAGATACTATAGAGGAAATAGATTCATCAGTCAAAGAAAATGTTAAATCCAACAGTTTCTTAACACAAAACATCCAGAAAATCTGAGACACCATGAAAAGACCAAACTTAAGAATAATATGCATAGGAGGAGGAGGAGAAGGAGAACTACTTCATCTCAAAGGCACAGAAAATATATTCAATAAAATCATAAAAGAAAACTTTTTCAACTTAAAGGAGAATATCCCTAAGAAGGTACAAGAAGCTTACAGAACACCAAATAGACTGGAACAAAACAAAAGTCCCATCACCATATAATAATCAGGATGTAAAGATACAGAATAAAGAAAGAATACTAAGAGCTGTACAGGAAAAAGACAAGTAACCTATAAAGAAACACTTATCAGAATTATGCCTGACTTCTCAATGAAAACCATGAAAGCCAGAAAGTCCTGAATAGATGTGCTGCAGACAATAAGAGACCACAGACACAAGCCCAGACTACTATACCCAGCAAAGCTTTCAATCACCATCAATGGAGAAAACAAGATATTCTATGACAAAACCAGATTTGAATAATACCTATCTGCAAATCCAGTGCAACACAAAATGCTAGAAGGAAAACTCTAACCAAAGGAAGCTAACTGCACCCAAAAAAACATAGGCAACAGATAACCTCACACCAGCAAACTTCAAAGGAGAAAAACACACAAACACTACCACCAAAAAAAAAAAAAAAAAACAGGAATTAACAATTACGAGTTATTGATACTCTTAATATCAATGGACTCAATTTGTCTAAAAAAGACACAGACTAAGGGAATGATATAAAAGCATCCTTCTGCTGCATACAAGAAACACACCTCAACCTCAAAGACAGACATTACCTCAGAATAAAGGGTTGGGGAAAAATTTTCCAATCTAATGGACTTAAATAACAAGCAGGTGTAGTTATCCTAATAGCTAATAAAATAGACTTCAAACTAAAATCAATCAGAAGAGACTGAGAAGGAGCATATCATCAAGATGAAATCTAGATCCTGAACATCTATGCCCCAAATACAAGATCACCCACATATGTAAAACAAACATTACTAAAGCTTAAATCGTACATTAACCCCCCACTAATAGTAGGAGACTCCAACACCCCACTCTCCCCAATGGACAGGTCAACCAGACAGAACTTTAACAGGGGAATTAGAGAACTAACAGATGTCATGACTCAAATGGACTTAACAGACATCTACAGAACATCCCACCCAAACAGAAAGGAATATACCTTCTTCTCAGCACCTCATGGAACCTTTCTAAAATTGAACCATGTACTCTGTAACAAAGCAAACCACAACAAAAACAAAAAATTAGAATACCCCCCTTATCTTATCTTTTCAGATCACCACTGTTTAAAGTTAGAATTCAAGAACAATACTAATTCAAGAGCAATACTAATCACAGAAGGTCAACAAAGTAAAGGAAATAGAACAGTGCTCAATTGAATCACCTCTGGGTCAAGGAAGAAATATAGAAAGAAATTAAAGACTTCTTAGAAGTCAACAAAAATGAAGGGACAACATATCCAAACCTATGGGACACTACAAAAGCAGTGCTAAGAGGAAAGTTCATAGCACTAACTGCTTACATAAAGATAGTCGAGAAATATTACACTAGTAACTTATCAGCACACCTGAAATCTCTGGAACAAAAAGAAGCAGACTCACCCAGGAAGAGTAGACAACAGGAAATAATAAAATTGAGGGCTGAAATCAATAAAATAGAAACAAAGAAATCAATACAAAGAATCAATGAAACAAAGAGCTGTTTATTTTTAAGAGAATCAACAAGATAATCAAACCCTTATGCAAACTAATCAAAGGGCAGTGAGAGGAGTGTTGAAATAAGAGCGGCGAGGCTGCATCCCCAACACCCAGGCCGCTTGCTAGCTCATGCCCGAAATAACAACACACAAACTGTGTTCATTTAAGAACTGCTTGGCCCATGAACTCTAGCCCTTACAGGCTAATTCTCGCACCTTGACTAGCCCATTTCTAATGATGTGTGTAAGCACCCCAAGGTGCGCTTATCGGGAAGATTCTAGCCTAAGTCCATCGTGGGTCTCAGCTTCATGCATCTGCCTCAGAGCGCAGAGCTATCGCGTCTACCCGGGAGAGCTGAGCATGGCGTCTCTGCTCCAGCAGAGCTGTCTGGTCTCTCCAGAAGCAGAGCAGAGTCTGACCTCACTTCCTCTTCCGCCCAGCATCCTATTCTGTTTATTCCACCCAACTATGT
>NW_026067934.1:11825770-11950612 GCF_014885135.2 Alexandromys fortis
CTCTAGCAAGCGGAGCAGACCCAAGAAATTTCTGCTACCAAGAAAACATGCTTCACTCCATTCTTTCCCAAGCTTTCTCAGGCTTAATTTGTGGATTCAGTTAGCCACATGTCTGGGCGCCATCTGTTGAAATAAGGAGCGGCGGGGCTGCGTCCCCAACACCCCAGCCGCTTGCTAGCTCATGCCCGAAATAACAACACACAAACTGTGTTCATTTAAGAATTGCTTGGCCCATGAACTCTAGCCCTTACAGGCTAATTCTCGCACCTTGACTAGCCCATTTCTAATGATGTGTGTAAGCACCCCAAGGTGCGCTTATCGGGAAGATTCTAGCCTAAGTCCATCGTGGGTCTCAGCTTCATGCGTCTGCCTCAGAGCGCAGAGCTATCGCGTCTACCCGGGAGAGCTGAGCATGGCGTCTCTGCTCCAGCAGAGCTGTCTGGTCTCTCCAGAAGCAGAGCAGAGTCTGACCTCACTTCCTCTTCTGCCCAGCATCCTATTCTGTTTATTCCACCCACCTATGTGCTAAGCTATGAGGACAAGCAGTTTGTTTATTATAATTAACCAGTTACCTTCCTCCATCAGAAGAGAACATCCAAATTAACAAAATCAGAAATGGGAAGGGAAACAAAACAACAGACACTGAAGTTGAAAGACCCTCGAAGAGGACTTTCTCTCAGGAGGAGACCTCCCCGATGCCAAGGAACAGGCCAAGACCATATGGATGCAAATCGCAAGAGGTTTATTGGGTAAACACAAGTACCTGCAGGCAGCAAGTCTTTCAGAGGACTTGCGCACCTGCCAACTGGAGGGCGGGCTTTTTATAGGGAAGAGCAAAAAGCAAGTTTACAGAAGCAAAAGCGTGGTTATCAGAATGAGGAGGGGGCATGAATGGTTTCCTCTCCCAGCATGGGTGTCAGCAAAAGTCATCCTGTTCCTATCTTATAGATATCCTCTTTTGCAGTCAACCTGCTTTGCTGATGTCCTATCTTATTGATATCCTGCCTTGCAGTCATCCTATCTCGTAGACATTCTGCTCCCCTAAGCAAATGGAATGTTCTTATGAGAGCAGGTTGGCTGCTGAACTGAGAATTTTTCAAGCAAACAGGGTGCCCCCCCCCGGGAGCATGCTAGCTGCGGGTTTTAGGAGGGGGTCTGTAGGGTCTTTCAAAGTAATTCAGAGAATCATTAGGCCACACTACAAAAACCTGTATTCCAAAAAATTGGAAAAGGTAAAAGAAATGAATGATTTTCTGAAGTGGTACTACGTACCAAAATAAAATCAAGACCAGGAGAACAATTGAAATAAACCTATAACCTGCATAGAAATAGAAGCTCTCATCACAAGCCTCCCAACCAAAAAAAGCCCAGGGCAAGATAGTTCCAGTGCAGAAGTCTATTAGAACTTCAAAAAAGAACTAATACCTATATTCTTCAAATTGTTTCACACAATAGAAACAGAAGGGACATTGCCAAACTCTTTTTATGAGGCTACAGCTACCCTGAAAATGAAACCACACAAAGACTCTACAAAGAAAGAGAGCTACAGATCAATCTTCCTCATGAACATAGATGTAAAAATACTCAATAAAATACTGGCAAATTGAATCCAAGAGCACATCAAAAAAAAATCATCCACCATGATCAAGTCAACTTCAATGCAGAGTTTCAGGGATGGTTCAACACATAAAAATCTATCAGTGTAATCTACCATGCAAATAAAATTAAAGAAAAACCATATGATCGCTGCATTAGATGCTAAAAAAACATTTGACAAAATCCAACACCTCGTCATGATAAAGGTCTTGGAGAGATCAGGGATACAAGGAACATATCTAAACATAATAAAAGCAATATACAGCAAGTCTACATCCAACAAAAAGTTAAATGGAAAGAAACTCAAAGCGATTCCACTAAACTCAGGAACAAGACATGGCTGTCCACTCTCTCCATAGCTATTCAACATAGTTCTTGAAGTTCTAGCTAGAGCAATAAGACAACAGAAGGAGATCAAGGGGATTAAATAGGAAAAGAAGTCAAACTTTTACTATTTTTAGATAATAAGATAGTATAAATAAGCATCCCCAAAAACTCTACCAGGGAACTCCTACAGCTGATAAATACCTTTAGTAATGTTGCAGATACAGGATCAACTAAAAAGTTCAGTAGCTCTCATATATCTAAATGACAAAGAAGCTGAGAAAGAAATCAGAGAAATCACTCTTCACAATAATCACAAATAGCATAAAATATCTTGGGTTAACACTAAACAATGAAATGAAAGACCTGTTCGACAAGAACTTTAAGTCTCTGAAGATAGAAACTGAAGAAGATACCAGAAGATGTAAAGATCTCCCATGCTCTTGGAGAGGTAGGATCAACATAATAAAAATGGCAATTGTGCCAAGAGCAATCTATAGATTCAACACAATCCCCATTAAAATCCCAAAATTTTTCTTCACAGACCTGGAAAGAATAATACTCAAGTTCATATAGAAAAACAAAAACCCAGGATAGCCAAAACAATCCTGTACAATAAAGGAGCTTCTGAAGGCATCACAATCCCTGACATCAAACTCTATTACAGAGCTAGAGAGGCGGTGGATTGAGGGAAACATTCCTTTATTTCTGGTGGGAATGCAAACTTGTACAACCGCTCTTGAAATCAGTATGGCAGTTTATCAGAAAATTGAGACTCAGCCTATCTCTGGACCCAGCAATACCATTCTTGGGTACATACCCAAAAGATGCTCAATCATAATAAAATGGCATCTGTTCATAGTGGCAGTATTTCAATAGTCTGAATGTAGAAACACCACAGATGTTCCTCATTCAAAGAATGGATAAAGATAATATGATATATTTAAATACTGGAGTAATACTCAGTGTAAAAAACAAAAACATCTTGAGATTTGCATGTAAATGGATGGAACTAGAAAAAAGCTCTCTTGAGTTAACCCAGATCCAGAAAGATGAGCATGGCGGGTACTCACTCTTAAATGGATACTAGCTGTAAAACAAAGGATAATGATTCTATAGTCTATGACCCCAGAGACGCCAAGTAAAAAGGAGAACCCTAAGAAACATATATAGATCCTCCTAAGAAGGGGAAACAGACATGGTCTCCTGATAAAACTGAGAGCATGGGGAGGGGGAAAGAAGGAAGAGTGGAAGAGGAAATGGGGAAGTCGCGAGGGGAGAAGATCAGAGATGCAGAGCAAGGAAAGAGGTATCTTGATTGAGGGAGCCATTATGGGGCTAAGAAACATGGCACTAGAGAAATTCCAAGGATTCCACACGAATGACTCCAGCAAAACCCCTAAGCAATAGAAGATAGGGTGTCTTAACTGGTCTTAACCTGTAGTCAGATTGATGACTATTTTAAATGTCAGCATAGAACCTTCATCCAGCAACTGATGGAAGCAGAGGCAGAGAGCCACAGCAAAGCACTGGGCTGAGCTACCAAAGTCCAGTAGAAGAGTTGAAGGAGTGGAAATATGAACTAAAAGGTCAAGACCATAATGGAGATGCTCACAGAAACAGCCTTACCTGAGCTAATGGGAGCTCACCAACTCTGGCTGAACAGGGAAGGAACCAGCAGAGAACCAAAGTAGGCCCTCAGAATGTGGGTGTCAGTTGGATGGCTGTGGCAGACTGTGGGGCTACTGGCAGTGGGACCAGGATTTATCCCTACTACTAGTACTGGATTTTAGGAAATCATTCTCTTTTGAAGGATGCCTTATTCAGCCTAGATATAGTAGGGTGGGCCTTGCTCCTTCCTCAAAACAATGAGCCTTACCATCTCTGAAGAGTGAATGGGAAGTGGGGTAGGGGAGATTGTAGAGGGAACAGGAGGAGGGCAGAGAGTAGGAATTGGGATAGGTTGGGATAGGTATGTAAAATGAAAAAAAAAAGATAGTTTTCTTTGTTTCTTTTTTATATAAAATAAAAAAAAGAAAGAAAAAAACCCTTAAAGAAATAGGAGTTGAAAGATGAGAAATGTATGGTGGTTACAGAGTACTTGTGTTTGATTTCCAGCATTTAAACTGCATAACCACAACTGTTTCATCTCCAGGGAATCCAACACTGTCTTTTGGCCTCCTCAGGCACCTGTGCTCAGATGTAGATTCCCATATACAAACACATAGTTAAAAAGAGAGATGAAAGTAGGAGTGGGAAATGATGGGAAGGCTGATGTTTGGGAAGGGTTAAGAGACAATGGAGGATGAACATGACTAGAATGTTTTATATACAAATATGAAATTGTCAACTAGTTTTTAATTTTAAAATGTTTTAAAAATATATGGCCCTATTCCCATTCATTGAAGGTAAATACATAGATAGAAATTATAGATAAAAGTATATCACTTAGGAACTGACTAAATAATATACCAATAATAGCCATTTTTGTTTTGATTCCCTGATGTTAAATTCACACTAGAACAAGAGGGTGACATTAGCTGTGCTTATGGCTATCAGTAAGAACTAGTGCCTTAATTTAAGGTTGATTGTATGGTTATTATTTTATATTCCTCCTGAGCTTGGGATACATGTGAATTTCTGGTGTCTTTCTTTCTATGTCTTCTAGGGAAAAAAGCCATTAAAATTACATGTAAAATAGTCAATGAAATTGAGAAAGAGTTTGTAGGGTTGAAATGACACAGTGCCATCAATGATGATTCTTAAATCTCATATTAATCTGTAGTTTCTTTTAAATGCTACTTCATTAAAAACACTCTAAAGTAGTTAGGATAAAAATATGTCTCTTTTAAAAGAAGAGACAAATTCTATCATACTATTAGAAATCATAAATATTAGAAACACACCAAAGACAAATTACATATTTTACATAAAGGGAAGGAACTCAGTTCTTAGGACCTACCAATTTTGCCTTTCTCAAGTTGAGACAGATCAACAAAAGCCAAATAAATATTGTTGACATAGGTTCCACTAATTCATCTTGATTATGGATATAATTGAATCATAGAATGTGTGTTTCTGTTGTGTGTGTATATGCACATGTGCATGCACGTGTGTGTGTGTGTATTTAAGATTAACATTTCTTTGTAACTTAGCTTGTGCTTTTTGGTGCTTGAAGAATTAACAATGGAGCCTCCAACAGTGTTTATTATTGTTAATCCTTTCATGACCATGGACTTGGTGGTAGAGGTGCTATTGTTAAGAATTATTAGATACCTTCATGATACCTAATGACCCATGGAAGAGCATAACTTGTTTTCATGAATGACAGTGTTTCTAAAGGTAGTAGTATCCTTACCAGTGTCCTTATGCTGACTCTGACACCCTTAGAAAGCTCCATAATTTCTCATTTGAACAATAGTGGTATATTATCTATGCCATGATGACACATTAATTCCACAATTAACCTTATTTATAGTATGGTATGAAAATTTTGTTTTATGTCACTCATAAAGTGATAGGCCAGAGACAGAGTACTTTGTTAAAATCTGTTAACAAATATAAAGAACATCAGACTTTAACACAACTAAGTATGATGTTCACTAATCTGAGTTGAAAATATCTTTAAGGACATTTACTCAAGGTTGACATAAGAGTTAATCTGAATCAAAGGAAGATCATCAGCAAACGAATGTATAGAAACATGAGGCAAAGTGTTTGTAAGTTAATTCTCAGTGCTTAGCCTGGCAAGGGAGCACAGAAGTCATGGGTTTATTAACTTTCATAACAGAAATGAATTACAACTATAGACATTTGATACATGCAATTATAAAAAGATTAAATGTACTAACTTACATAAACCTTAATGTAAACCTGTCTTTGCTATTACGACATACATCTTTGTTGTAATGTCTGTTTGGGCTACAAATACTTTAAGTTGCTGGTATGAATATTCACTTTAAAAATTTCATCTTTTCTTTTTGCACCATTAGCTACATCTCTGGAAGAATGAACAGAACAGTTTTAAGGAAAAGTTTTGCACCTCAACTTCTTGCAGTCTGTGGATAAGGCCAGTCCTGATTTGACTAACACCATTGAAATAACAGATTATTTAACGATATATGCCCAAGATAGTTATTTTCTTCTGTGTATGCAACCTTAACATTTAAGCTCTCCTGTGGTAATACAAATTAGTATTGGGCCAAGTTTCAAAGTGATGATCATGAATGATATCAACAATGTGGTCAGGTTTGGTCCTCTATTTTAATGCACAAGTGGATTTTTCCACACTGACTTGTATTTGCTGTATTTAGAATCTGGAATCCAAACTATAAGGCTAGAAATTTCCTAGATTCTACTGAGGACTCTGATAACACCTTTCTTAAATGGGACAGTTGAGGGTAAACAGATATGTAAGAGTCCTGTATAACCTTGATGTTGAAAAAGTTAACTTTCTCCTGATTTCACTTGTACATAAATATACCCATTAGTTCTAAGATAAATAGTTTCACCTTTAAGAATCATTCTTGGAATTTATGAAAAATACTGATTTGGCAGTGTTGTATTCTGTGTCTAGGAGAAAATTATTGTGTGACAAAAGTGCTAATTCTGGATTAAAGATGATGAAAATTATTATCCTTTTTCTGGGGGTTAGAAAGCAAACATACATGTGCTATCAGATGTTTACAAAAAGTTACACATCTGAAGTTGGTTTTGATATCTCGTGTCATTTACTCAGCAATAATTTGCTTGTATCTGGTCTTGACATTCATAAGGTTACTTCACCACATTGCCATTACTTGTTGATATAGAAAACATGGGCTCAGCAAAAATTGTCTGTGCAGGGTGAGTGAATAATTCTTTTAGACTTTTTGATCAAGGGGTGAAATTGAATATATTGAGTGGATATTTATATAATCATTTAAACTGCCTTCATTAAAAGTTTTAAATTCCTCTTAATTAATAAGAAATATTAAAACAGAAGATGGGTCACATTTATCCATGGTACAGCAGTTTGTGGATACCATACAGATACTATTCAATTCACAGAGAAACAGTAACAGCAAGATACTATCTTATTCAATCTGTGTATCTCAGTAAAATTAATGAGTGATGAGAAGAAATCAGGTTATACATGAGTCATCTTAGCATCCAATTTCAATAGAAAGCAAGCATCCTCTATTAAATGTCTTGAAAGTTTTTTTCTGTGTTTTCGATACTGAAATATAATCTGTCAGTTGAAGTGTGAAGCTGCTTTTATATTGCAAGAATAAATGATTGATGATGAAAATGATTAATTTTGTATGTGTATGTACAACTAATCAGCAACCAACTGTCAATGAGGTAGATGTTTTAAATCATGTATACTTTTTGAATCAACTATATGAATAATATATAATTGAAAGCAAATATTAGTGATAACATCATGAACTTAATCAGTAATATTTAAATAAAATAAGATGGCATCTTTTGACAATTATGTCATGAATGGCTGATGCAATATTAGCTTAAATGTTTTGTAACTGTTAATGATGAACTAAGAATAGAAATTTTACTTAAGTGAAAATGTCCTGACATCTTTGGCACATGATAATAATTTAAAAATGAAGAAATGGAGTTGGTGAAGAAAATTGAAGTTTATTTAATTTAATTTATTTCATTAATTAAATTTAACAATATAATTTTCATAATAACTTTAACAGATTTTTAAAAAGATTTTATATCCTTAGTGGCTAAAATTAAAACGACATGTTGAAATGATAGCTGTAGTTTCTGTTTTTAATAAGCAGAAATAATTTTTAGATATATCTTAACTATAAATAGCAAAAACAGTCTTTTGTCTAAAAAATACTATTAAATATCCTCTACTTACATTCTACTGAATAGCTTAGGCTTCATAGTGTTAATGGCTTAACCATTTCTATAATTTTGTTGATTGAACATGAACATGGCAAGGCAAGAAAGCATCTTCAAATACCAAAGTTTGCAGAATAATAATGAATTCAATCTCACTTCTACTCAACTGTCTGCTTAATCTATTCCTTGGTCTTTAATAATTTAAACAATATGCTGAATTCAGCTGAAGAAATGCCTATAGAAGGGAAAGTTAGAAGAGAGTCATATATTTTGATTAATATTTAACCAAAAAGGTGAAGATTTTGAGTGATTTACAGATTGTTGTCATGTGTTTTATTGTCACTGTTCTACAGCTACATGTTCGGAAAGAAAAGACAGCAGTGTATAATGTGAGAGAATCATAGGCCGCGAACAGAGACTCTGCGGCATTCCTTTTTTCCTTCTTGAACAAGCTTTACCCTGTATGGAAGACTCTGGAATCACTGCAACATGCTTGAATAAGATGGATAACCATCATCAAATCTTTGAACAAAGACACCTAGCCGGTAACAATAACAACATTGTAGACATACAACAGAGATAGTATTTGGAGAAATTCCATGAGAAGGTGACCAAATTCCATTGCTTTTTGTGAGAAAAGATTCATACATAAGCACAAAAGATCTTATCTTGCTTTAGGGTAGGTACTAAAACTATTGTCAAAGAAATAAGAGCTAAAATGCAACCAAAACTGAGAAATGGTTATTTACCTCTTCTATAATCATATTACTGGAACTAAAGTAATCTGTTTCTCTCTCAAGCAATGTTGTAGAGTAGCTAATATGCAGGCAAATGTTGTGAACGAAAGTGTATAGAGAAGAGGCAATTTTGTTTCCTTCCGAAGCTGTTCAAGAAGCATTCTATAAACTTCAGTTTATGAGTTGCTTCTGTTGGTAGCTTATGTAATCTACGAACAATTGCAAACTAGAAACTCACCGATATCCCCCCATATTTCTTCAGTATTCTAATGAACATCAATATCTAGTACAACATTCCACAGTGCAGTTGAATGATCTATTTCCTTGCCTCCTCATGTTTGACAGTTCCTCAGTCTCTGATGGCTCTTCTTGATTGCCTTGACAGCTTTAATGAGTTCCATCAGTTTCTTTCTAGAATGTTTGATACCTGGTAAGTTTTGATGTTTGTATGTTACAAATAAAGGTTGTACACTCTGACCAGGGCTCATCAAAAGTGATGGGCCCTTTGTAATATAACATATTAAGAGTTATGAGATGCTCCTTTGTATTGTTGAGCAAGCTCACAGTGGTCACATATTTTTAAATTCCCATTTTTATGCTTGATATTATAATATAATTACAATTTTTTCCCTTCCCTTTCATATTCCAAACCCTTCCATATACTCTTGCTTTCTCTCTTTTAGATTCATGGTCTCTTTTTAAGTAATTGTTATTAACTGCATATATACATATATGTGCATATGTACTATAAATTTCTAAATAAAGAATTTTTCTTAGCTTGTATAACGCTACTGGTATGTATATTTCAAGGATAAACATTGCGCTCTTCCCTGGGAAGACAATTTCTTCTAGTGTCAGCATTACTCATTTGCCTTTAGTTCTTTGTATGATTGCCTCAAACCTATAGGATTACATTTAAAAGAATAAACTATATATATATATATATATTCTCCAAATCAGCTTAATTTTTTAATTGGCACAATTATTGAGAGAAAATATTTCTCAATTTTTTTAAAAAAATTTTTTGGAGAATTTTATACATGTATAGAATGAACTATGATTATGTTACCTAACATCAATTTTCTTCCTCTACCTCTCCCTATCCCCCAACACACTTTCCTCTCAACCTTTTATGTTTGTTGTGATAACCCCCTATATCCAGTTAGTGCATAGGTGTGGGACCATCTACTGGAGCATGGGAAACCTACAAGTAGTCATATCCTTAATTTTCTAAAAACTCTCTATGCCCCAACAAGTCTTCACTGTTTATAGCACCTCAGTAGAAAATGGGGAACGAAGATCATCCACTCTACCTAATGCTGGAATTGACTGGTTTGGTCTTTTATAGATCTCATGTAGGTAACCAAAGACACTATGCTTTCATTATAGCAATAACAACATCATGTCCACATTCAGCACTTCTTCCAACTGTTTGGCTCTCACATTCTTTCAGTTGCTCTTCTGCAATGTCCCTTGAGTATTGGCAGTGATAGGGTTAATATAGGTTTCTTATTTAGGGCTGAACACTTAGTTTTCTATTTTCATCACACTGGGCATTTGTGATGCTCTCTGTGTTGGTTACTTTTGACAGTCTGATATAAAACTAGAGTCATTTGAGAAGAAGGAAATCAGTGAGAAAATGTTCTCATGAGTTTGACCTATAGGTAGGCCACAGGGCATTTTCTTGGTTAGTGATTGGTGTGGAAGGGCTCAGGCCACTGTGGGTGGTGACATTCATGGACAGATGGTCCTGGTTTGAAGAAAGAAAGCTGAGAAACCCAGGAGGAACAAGCTGTAAGCAATAGCATTTCTCCATGGTTTCCACTTCCGTTCCTAACTCCAGGTTCTTGCCTTGACTTCATGATGAATTACAACTGTAAACTGAAATGAACCCTTTTTTCATCCCAAGTTGCTCTTGATCTTGATGTATCTCAGCAATAGAAAGCAAACCAAGACACTTTTCTTTCTAGGCTGGCCTAAAACCCACTTTGGAGCCAAAGGTGATATTAAACTCTTGGTCCTGCTGCCGCTAACCCCTACAAGCATGAGTTTTGAGGGCAATTCCACATCAGGTTTGAGAGAAGTTCTTTGAAATTCCATGGACATTTCTTTAAATTTACCCTCTTTTTTTTTATAGTTCTTTGCTATGCCACTTACTCATTCTCTTCGAGTTTATTGCCATTACAAATTATATTTTCTTTTAATGTGGTATATATCCACCAAGGGTGTTTATCAGTTATTTCCATTTATGTGTCTAATGCTACCTTCTAATCCCTGAAACAGTATTCTTTACATAGTAGGTACTCCATAAATATTTTTGAATTATAGATTGAGATTCTGTTTTGGAAAAATAAATGAGAATCAGGTGTTTTAGGTTTTAGTTATAAACATTCTTAAGAATTTCAGATAAATAAGAAACAGTCTTGACTCCTTATAGGAAAGATGTAGCTTTCTTCAAACAAAAGTTAAAATAATCACTTTTTTTTTTTTGGTCTTTTCAAGACAGGGTTTCTCTGTGGTTTTGGAGCCTGTCCTGGAACTAGCTCTGTAGACCAGGCTGGTCTCGAACTCATAGAGATCCGCCTGCCTCTGCCTCCCAAGTGCTGGGATTAAAGGCGTGCGCCACCACCGCCCGGCTAAAATAATCACTTTCAATGTAGGATTTGAGCCATGATTAAAAAAAAAAAAAACTTAGTTCCATGAATAGCAAGGGACAGAACATCTAAAGAAGGTGTGGCAACTTGTAGAAAAAATACAAGTTACTCTGTACATATAATATTACTTATTTGTATAGGATTTTAGTGGCCTTTTGATTGTTCAAATGTGCCAGATGTTTTCTACTTAAAGAATTTTCTGCAATAAACACACACATATAACAATAACAACAATTAAAGAAAAGAGGGCCATAGACTATGATTTTAAGGGGGTATCAAGGAGTTTGGGTCACATTTGAGAAACTGAAAAGAGGTAACCAAAATGGAAAAATATGATATAAGCATGTTTTAATTTCAAAAAATAAAGAAATAATATAATAAAATCAGGAGTCAGGGAGGCAGTATTTCTAGAGTGTAGAGCATGAAACAAGGTGAGGCTGGCCACAGGAAGGAATTTGAATTTATTGTCATCATCATCATGACAATAACATCCTTTAATAGTTCTATTCCAAGATGAGATAAAGCATTTGTTTAGATATCTAGTTCTCCTGCCAAATCTCTTGTGAGAGCAAAACTCACATCTGTGGGTGCTCAGTTTTAAAGCAGAACTTGAAATATGCCTAAGAATTAAAATTGTTGAATTGCATGAAGGTCTGGAATCAACTTCATAAACATTAACATTCTTTTTCATTGCCTACTGTAAAAACATGCTGGGAAGAACTCATTATTTAATGTGCAATGTTGCTATGCTGAGGCTGTAAGCATCATTCTCCATGATAGTATCAAGGATCTTTTAACAAGCTGAAGATTCATTATTCCGAAGCAATTAACCTGTCTTCCTTGTAAGCTTGCCTTTCCCTTCCTCCAAAGACAAAATTGTGTTAAATTTAAGAATAGAAGTTAACTCTTCAGTGAGGTATGGACTTTCTTTTATCAAATGAAGTCAATAAAACACAATTCATTAAAAGTAATAATCAAATTGTTTACATTGAAAGAGTATGGCAAACTGAAAAACAGCATCATCTCCTGTATAGCGGACACCTAAGTATCTCATCTGTCTTTTGCATAAACATATTTCTAATAACTTGGTAAAGAAAGTATGATGAGTTAATTTGATGAATAACTTCATCTTTCCTCAGAAACCACAACCTAGTATTTGACCTTGGGAAAATATGTTTCTCCTCCCTGGGTTCCATGTATGCTGCGCTTACTGTCACTAAAAGCACTACTGAGACTTTGCTAATAAGGCTGATATGCATAAATGATCCTTTTTTCATCTCACCAGCATTGTTGTCTTGCCTTCCTTGATGACAGCCATTCTGACTGGGCTGAGATGGAATTTCAGTGTACTTCTGTTGTACATTGTCCCAACAGTAAAGGATATTGAATAGCTTTTATTTTTAACTTAATTTTTTAAAATTTCATACTTGAGTATTGTATTTACATAACTTGTACCCCTTTCTCTCTCTACATGCCCTACTCTCTTTCTAGTTCATTTATTTTTAAATTATTGATGATACGCAATAATTTATCTGGCAGTGCTCCTATGCAATGTGTTTGACAACAAGAACATCAAGAGCCACAGCAGCAGCAAACCCCTACTGAGTCCATTTGGTGTTGCTTTTATGCAATGTGTTGAGGGCTGACCATTTTGGTATTGAATAAGCAAAGAGCTCATTCCTGAAGAAGCCTGATTATCCCTTTTTTAGCAGTCATAAATAACATGAAGCTCTTCGTCTAGGGTCATTGTGATATGTCAGCTGGTATTGTCATTAGTCAGGTCTTGTTTAGGCAACCATATCATTGCGATATCATGGGTAAAGATCGTATTATATCCAGAAGACACTATCTCACAGTAGGTACCCTGGTCCTCTGATACCCTGGTCCTCTGAATTTTAGAATCTTCTCTGTAGATCAGCTGTGGATACACACTTTGAGTTACTTATTCTCCCCCATTTTGATCAGTTGTGGATCTCTAATAGTTTCTATCTGTTGAAAAAAAACTATTTTCATGAGGGGTGAAAAATACATTTTTATCTTTGGATATAAGGGTATTTAGAATTTAGTTTTTCTAAAAAGACAGTACTAGGTTTTCCTCTAGGTCTATGACCTCTTAAGCCTTGGTTAGTTGGCTAGGTTTGCAGTACTAGGCATGGTTTCTCTCTAATTGGAGTATCCTCTTTATGTTCAATTAGACAACAGCTGGTTACCAGCATAAAAAAAGTGACGCAAATGCACCCTTGAGGATATCTTGCCATGCTGCTCATTGTGGATTGGAAGCTTTATATCTGGGTTAGGACTATTGATTGCTCTCTCTGGGCAGATTGCATGGCCCTTTCTTATACAATGAGAGCTAGACTTCAAAAAGAGATACTTTTCTAAGGCATTCTCATTGGTGTTCCTTATGTCTTAGAAACAGAGCTATTTTACTAAGTTTAATTCTCATAATCATACTTTAGTAAAAATAGTTAGCAACTTTTGTTCCAATGGAATAAAACAAATCACTTGTGGTAATTTTCTCATTTTCTAGATTTTTTTAAAAAGGAAAATCTATAAAATTGTAATAGAAATTATTGCATAATAGAGTTTAACTCACTTTCTGTTTATAAACTATGTTTAAATACAATCACAGTATTTGTGATGAAAACACTATTTCAAAGCATCCCAATCTTTTAATATATTTTGTCATATGTGTATTTGGGGTTGGAAGACCTGCTTGTGGAGGTCAGAAGATACATTGTAGGAGTTGATACTCTCTTCTACTATGTAGGGCCCATGGATTGACTGAGGGTCATCAGATTTGGCAGAGGGTGCCTTTACCCACTGACCAAACTCATCTTCACATCAGATAACTCTCAATCTTGAAAATGATAATCCATCAATTTTCTGCCCCTTTTCTAATTAAGAAGCTAACAGAAATCTTTGTGGGAGACTTTCATTATTAGTTTTGATTGTTACTTTTCCCTATGTTCTTTCCTGGGGTTTTCATTCTTTTTTCTTCCATGAAAAGATTACTTTTCTAATAGCATAGGAAAATAAGCATGGCATTAATTACAGTCTAGTGAATGATTACACCGTAAGAGAGGAGAAACCCAATTGAATGGAACTACACTCAACAGCTGGATAACACTATTTCCATAGAAAATAAATTTGCTTAATTCGCAATAATGGTTTTAGATGCTAGAAAGTTCTATGAGGATAGCTGTCATCTAGTTTATTCTGCTTCAAGGCACATTAACATCCATGTACAATAAGGTAACATACAAAAGAAAAGAAAGTTAATCATTATTAAAACACAACAATTAATTCATGTCATTAATATGGACTAATTATGCTTGAAATTGTAGCACTGAATTAACAACTGCAAAAAAAAATCTCGCCAATTTTCAGAAGCTGTGATTTTGCCTGCAGTAGGCAAGGATAATATATAGTATTTTCTCAGAGCAATAATATCCATTGATGGTGTGGCTTGGCCTTTTCTAGTGATATAAATAAGAAACACCAGTGTGACAAACTGCAGTTTCCTGAATTTTAGATAAGTACTTCATATTGAAGTAATTTTTGGTGTATGTATATACACATGTGTATACACTTATGTGTTGGTGCACATACATATGGATACATGTGGGTGGAGGGCAGAGTTCATATTTGGTCTTTTCTTCCATCACTTTTGCGGGCCGCTATATTACAGGCAGTAAAGGTCCTCATGATTGGTGACACATATCTCAAAAATTCTTAAGATTTCAAAATACTTTAGTCGGGTAGCAACATTTCAAACAGATTTTGTACCTCTGTTTTGAGAGTTGAAATCATGAACAGTGTGTTAGGTAGGTAACATTCATGGAGATATTTGCTCAGGTGACATGACTACACACATATGTACAAGGTGGGTAGCTGAATCATTATTCCTAAGTAAATGCCTGAATGCCTTAAAGTAAATAGTATGGAAGGCCTTGTTAAAAAAAAATCTTCAAAATTCAACCCCTAACAGTCTCAAGAAAGATGATAATTTCCCCTAAAACTCACTCAGATACTCCAGAGCTCACTTTAGTTTTAATCACAAATTCCTTTTGCATAAGACTCTGGTCCCAAAGCATAGTTACCTTAAAGAATTCAGATAAACATGGGTTTCATAAGGGATGAAAAGCAGGCATTCAAAACACTTCCGTGTCATTGTCTAAAACAAGGTTATGCAAATGACTTGACAGGCCAAGTTGTTTCCCAGTTCACACTGGGATAAAGAGTTTCAGCCAGATGGCCAAGGACCACATCCCCAGTTATCCTGCTTTCTGTAACTCACACTTACTCAAAGTAAGGCTTCCTTGTGAAAGAACCAGCAGGTGGATTCACACACCAGTGCAAGTTCCAGGTCTCACTCCTGTGAGATAGTCAAGATAGGTGCTGAACTTATTCTATGTGTCAAGAGACACTCAATCCAGATTTCCTCTATCAGGCAACCTAATAGTGAACCACAGGTATCTGTTATTTCAAAAGCACTGGTAGGGACAATATTTTAAAATCCTTTAAAAAATCTTTGTGTTTTATATAAATACCAGACGAAACTATGCAAGGAACATATTTGAATCTGCTTCACTTGGCATCATTCATACATTTGCACCATTTTGAATCTCAACATGATTTTCTGTGCTATTTCATTTTAAATATGATATATTTAGGGCCGAGAAAATTAGGAACCTGCTTCTAGTCACAAGTTACTCAGCTGTACAGCCAGAGTTTATTCTCAGCTTCCCATCTTTTGAATTAATTCCTTTGGGATTTTTTAAAATGTTATGTATTACTAAAGATGGGGAGAGATTATCATAACAGAATTCTAATGCTAGTATATTTTGGAGATTGATGATTAATCTTCACTTTCGACTTGACTTTAATTCGTCCAGGAGATGCACCTACACACACTTCTGTGACGGTCTTTCCAATAGGTATAAGTGAAGAAGGGAGGCTCACCCTGAATGTGGGTATCATCGACTCATGGCCTGGGGTTTTAGACTGAAGAAAAAGGAGAAAGAGAGTTAACCTCTACTTCCTTCTTGGACATGCAATGTAGAAGCTGCCTCCAGGTTCTGCCATTGTCCCCATCTCAGCATCATAGAATATACCCATACAGTGTGAACCAAAATGAATCCTTATTTCCTTTGGTTCCTTGCCATTGGATATTTTCTCATGGCAGTAAGAAATGAAAGTAATGAAGTAGAAGATATATTTCATTATATTAACTGTCACATGAATAATGTTTATACAAATTTTCACTAAAATGTGAAGTGCACACAGTTGTATACTAGCTTATTACAAGACAATCAGTGCCACTAATATACACTAAAAATTTAAAGCTTAACCTTTACATATGAGAAATAAAATGAAAAATATAGCTTCAATTACGTTGCAAATAAACATTTGCCTGAACACATTACACTACAACGTCTAATGCAAAATAATTAAAATGAGAAAATAACTTGTCATAAACCCAGAATATACCCAAGCGTCAATAAAAATAATATTTGAATGTGATTTCTTACCAACTTGGACATTGGTAGCTCATTTTCGTGAGTGGTAAGATCTCTAAGGAAGGGGAAGATTTGAGTGGCAAATGGCTTTAGGGTCATCAGCATTGAAGGCCATTTGCTGACATCGGCTCTCATTTCTCATGATTTAAAAAGTTATTTCCTTTCTCATCCTCTGAGCTGGAAAGAAAACAAACACTCATTTGTCACAAAAACCATTTATTATTTGGAGATGGCATTCTTCATAGAAGGTACTTATGAAAACATTAAATGGATATTTGTTTTTTTCTTACCATTAATCGCAGATGCTCCTGTTGAAATAGAAGCACATGCAGGTAGAGAATGTACAGCTCAAACTATTGTGAATACAAGGAAGAAAGTCTGTAGAGAAATCAAATGTACTTTAAGTGTAGCATTGATGAGCTGTGTAGTTTGGATACAGTCATACCAGTGCCAGGAGTACACACGACATCATCTAGGTAAGTGAATCACTGGAATTAGTTTGTGCAAACTGATGGTCAAATATTATTACACGTATCTCTGAATTACAATTGTATGAAATAACCTCTCAAGATATAGGCAAATTTTAGAAGTTGCACTGCATGGGGAATCTTATTTTTCAGGAATATTGTCCAGTTGTCACTGAAGTTCTCAAGCCTGAAAGTAATAACATTGTTCCTTGTTATTTTTTTAATAATGATAATAGGAAGTAAGTGCTGAATATAAGGAAGGATCAAATATTTCCATGTTGATATTTACAGGTCTAAAATTCAAGACAGTAGAAATGATTATTGGTATTGCTTGTGGTTCATGAAGTATGCTTTGTTTACTTAAATCATTGTTAAATTTCTATAAAAAGACTTTCAAATAGGCATTATTTTAGAGATGAATTTTCTAAATAAAGAAGAATGGAATATACTTATTCCCCTCACTTTGTAAACAGCAGAAATAATCATACTGAGTAAAGAATGCTTGATACCAAGACTATGAACTTGTTATTCAAGAATACCTATGCTGATTTGTTTTACCTTTTTTTTTCTATCTGAATGCATGATATTGGCAAAGCATTGTATGTACATTGAGACACTTTTCTTGCATTTTATGTGCCTTCTTTGAGTTTCAGAATGGATTTTGGGTTTTCTGTCCAAAGCTTAAAACACTGACTGTTGCCACACAAAGTATCACAACAATGTAAGCCATGTATTGCACCAGCTGAGAGTTTTTAATTGTAGATTTCACTAGGCTTCTTCCTTGTGCCTCAACTAGCACTTTCCAAACGCTGGTGTCCTGGGTTGCTACTTTTCCTCTTCTTCATCTGCTCCCACTGAAACCTGAAGATTCAGATAATCTGATCGAGTCTTTCCCCACTGTTCATAAAAGTAAATATTATAATGATTAGGGGGATTAAATAAGGTAGGAGTAGGGACCAGGGTAGAAGATATAACATGCATAATTTTACATATTATTTAATATTAATATATAAATGAAATTATATAAAATATGTAAGAATATAAATATATATATACATTTGGTAACATATATATTATCATAGTGTTTGATGGCTAACAGCATTTGATAATTAGATAGTGCTAATAAGATTGCAGTGCTCAAATTTTACTTAGCAGTTATTCACAGGAACATATTTTAATCATTTGATGACATTTTCAAATACAACTTTTTTCTAGCATTGCTACATAATCTCTTATTAAAAATGTTAATCTCAAATCTTAATAACTGGACAACATTTTGTCATCATAATAGCAGCCCTGGATGTTTCCACATTTTAAATCCAGCCCTACCATTGCTTAATTTTTTAGACAATCACACAAATATAAGACCATTGGACCCAGATACTGTGGGAACCATCTGGAGCCTCCTGTTAGTACTACTTGCATAGCCATAGTGTCTGCTACACAATGAGTTATTATAAGAGAAGAAGATCTAGTCAGATAATTCAATTATACTTTCAATTTCCTAGAAAAAAATAATAAGATTACAGACAATTTTTTTTATTTTCTTAAATAAAAACATTCATAAGCCAAATAGTATTTAATCACAGATAATGTTCTGTATTTTACAATTATTTCTAGAACATTAAGTAAATTTCGATGGTCTTGTTTCAATTATTAGTCAAATTGTAATAAATTCAAATGTGTTACTTAAAGTTGTTGCTGTCAATCAATTTGCCTTATAAAACTTTTACTGAATCTGTTGATAGGTACTTATTTTTTAAAAATTATCAAGCCTGTTAAATGTATTGGCAAAATAGCTTTTCTTGGTTTTGCCCATATAAGAATTGGTATAATGCATTCATTTTAGACGTTAATGATAAACACATGTTTATACTTCAAAGGACAAACATACTTTCTTCATATTCTAAAGTGAAATTAATCAAGTAAAAAAATCCCACACACTGAACTAAACATCTTTCTTAGAATTCCCTTTACCCACTCATATTTTACATATTTTATCTTTTATATTACACTTAATAAATATGAGAAATACAATAAAAGTGAACAAATGTCGGTAAACTGTTTGTGATTGCTCTAAAACATTACTACCATTCTGATATCAATCAGCAGGATCTTATATCATGAAAATGGAATCAAAGCAAAACAGATAAGACAGGCGTGTGTCCTTCATTATCCTAGGACTTCTGCTTCTGATGATAAGGAAGCTAATGATGACCTAAGTGGTGATCAGGCTTATTCATCAAGCAGACTGACAGACTTTCTGGTTTTTTGAGGTAGTCTAGCCTGGTAGATTTGTATTGGTCACTGGTATGATTTTCAATGGTGATTTGCTTCCTAAGTGTTCAGATATTCTGAGTAACTCTTACATTTGACATATAGTTTAATATAAATGTCTTGGCCTCCTGATTTGATCTGATTCTTGTGATATGGTTGGGGGAAGGACTGGTGGTGTTTCAGTTGATGCCAAATTTCAGGGGTTTATGCTATAGGAAATCCTTCAGCCAGTAGACTTTAAGTTACCTGCCTTCTTGGGTGTGGCCTTTTTATTTATTTATTTATTTTTAATTTATTAAAGATTTCTGTCTCTTCCCCACCTCCGCCTCCCCTTTCCCTCCACCTCCCTCCATCAAGTCCCCCTCCCTCGTCAGCCCAAAGAGCAATCAGGGTTCTCTGCCCTGTGGGAAGTCCAAGGACCACCCTCCTCCATCCAGGTCAAGTAAGGTGAGCATCCAAACTGCCTAGGCTCCCACAAAGCCAATACGTGCAGTAGGCTCAAAAACCCATTGCCATTGTTCTTGAGGTCTCAGTAGACCTCATTGTCAGCTATGTTCAGTGAGACCAGTTTTAACCCAGGCTTTTTCAGACCCAGGCCAGCTGGCCTTGGTGAATTCCCGATAGAACATCCCCCTTGTCTCAGTGTATGGGTGCACCCCTCGCGGTCCTGAGTTCCTTGCTCGTGCTCTCTCTCCTGTGCTTCTGATTTGAACCTTGAGATTTCAGTCCGGTGCTCCAATGTGGGTCTCTGTCTCTGTCTCCTTTCATCGCCTGATGATGGTTAATATTCAGGAGGATGCCTATATGATTTTCTTTGGGTTCTCCTTCTTCTTTAGCTTCTCTAAGAACCAGAATTATAGACTCAATGTCCTTTATTTATGGCTAGAAACCAAATATGAGTGAGTACATCCCATTTTTTTTTTTTGGGGTCTGGCTTACCTCACTCAGGATGGTGTTTTCTATTTCCATCTTTTATACTATAAATGCCAATGTAAAGCACACACTCCCTCTCGCCAACTGCTGGCTTCCTCATTGGAGCAGAGGACTCTGATCTGTGAGTCTACCCCTAAATAAACAACCCTTTATTTTATTCAATTCTGAGCTAGGGTGGGATTTCTTTTAGCGTCCCTCTTCATCTGGTGCCCCATGTAGATCCTGACCCCACACCTACTGAGTGGAATGGTCAAAAAAGCCCAAATGGTCCACGGCCCAGAATGTCTTCCACCCCTGCCTGTCTGGCTTGTTTTTACCTACTCACCTGCCACAGAATTCCTCTGCTTTCTCTATTACAAAAAGGATGGCCTCTTATAGTTATTGATTTAAAAGACTGTTTCTTTACTATACTTTTACAGAAAATTAGAACACAAAAGGCAAAAATTAGGAGAGACTGATTGAGGACCCTTATTGACTTTCAAAGATTGTTAGGCGACATTTCCAGTCTATGACTAGCTGTTGAGATAAGACCTGATCTAATAGTTCATTTAAACAAAACCTTAGATGGTGACATAGACTTTAATAGTCCCTGTGAATTAACAGCTGCAACAGAAAAGGAATTGATTGTTACTGAAGAAAAATTAGAGGAGGTTCATGTGGATAGGGTGAATCCAAATCTTAATTGCATTCTAGTAATATTGCCTTCCAGAATTTCCCCTACAGGAATCTTAATGCAAAAGGAAAATATTATCTTAGAGTGGGTCTTTTTACCACAAAAACCAAGAAAAAATTAATAACTTGTGTGGGAAAAGGCACTGAATTAATTATAAAATAATTGAGACTTTGTCAACTAGCAGGTATAGAATCAGCAGGTATTATAGCATCTTTTACTACTGATGAAATCAAAAAATTACGGGAAGACAATGAAACTTGGCAAAGACTTTGTGATAATTTCTCAGGAGAGATTAATAGTAATTATATCAAAAGTGAAAGAATTAACCTTATAAAGAGAAATACTTGGATCCTTCCCAGCATTGTATGGGACACACGTATAACTAGAGCCCATACATTCTATACTGATGCAAATAAATCAGGAAAGGCAGGTTATTAATCAGAAGATTTAAGTAAGGTAAAACAAAGCCCTTATAATTCTGTCCAAAAGGCAGCATTATATGCTATTTTTTTTGTACTATGGAGTTTTAAAAAAACCTCTTAATATAGTTATTGATTCACAATATTCAGAAAGAGTTGTCTTCCATAGTGAAACCACTGAATTTATACCAGGAATTGACTTCATTATTCTTACAGGATCAAGATATAATCAGGAATAGTGTATATATATATATGTATATATACATATACATACATATATATATATATATATATATCCCATCTAATCCTGTATGGGTCTTCCAGGTCCCCCAGCACAAGTTAATGAAGAAATAGATTAATTATTCATTGGAAGTGTGTTGAAGACCTCAGAATTTCTTAAGAAACATCATTTAAATAGCAAAGGTTTAAAGAAAGAGTTTTCTATTACATGGCAACAAGCTAAGGAGATTATAAAGAGATGTCCTACTTGATCTTTCTATAACCAAACACCACTATCTTCAGGGATTAACCCAATGGGTACTCAAAAGAATGAAATCTGACAGATGGATGTGTTCCACTTTGCAGAATTTGGAAAATTAAAATATGTATATACACCATTGACACTTAGTCAGGTTTTCTATGGACAACTGCTTTGAGTTCAGAAAAACCTGATTCAGTAATCACACATTTATTAAAAATTATGGCCAGCATGGGTATACCTGCAAAATAAAGACAATGGTCCAGCATATGATAATCGTAAAGATAAAGGCCCAGCATATGTCTCTAAGAAAATGAAAAAGTATTTTGCTTATTATAATATAAAACATATTACAGGTATACCAGACAATCCTACAGATCAGGCAGTTATAGAAAGATTAAATTTAACTATAAAGCATATGTTAAACAAACAGAAATAGGTGTAAAATATCCCAGAAATTATACAATCACATAGATTACATAATGTTTTATTAGCCTTCAATTTTCTTAATGCTAATGAGAAAGGAACAACAGCAGCACTCTGGATACTGGATAATATAAAAGTCTTCTGAATTACATAAGCTGGTATATTTCAAGGATGTACTGTTCTCACAATGGAAAACAGGAGATGTGCTATGTTGGGGGCAGGGTTTTGCTCTTGTTTCCACAGGAGAAGAAAAGATATGGATACCATCAAAATTAATAAAGATTGGTTTGAAAAAGAGAAATCTGTTGAGAAAGAGAAATGATGGCTTATCCACAGAGATGATAGCCTCTGTGGTAACTTCATAAATGTTGAGGCAGGATTTTGTTCTTGTCATTGCAGGAAATTACTCATCTTCAAAAGTATCAAGAGACCCTGAACATCTAGATGCCCAAAGAGGAAAAGATAATTATCTAGATAGGATCACAAAGCAAATATAATTATGAATTATGAGTACAGGTCACCTGAGGATAAGAATCTCTGAACATAAAGTAGAATAATAATCATGATTCACTTAAAAATCAAAGCTGTCTTTTGAGTTGGACAATGGCTCTGTCCTTCTCTAAATCCAAGCAGGTTGTTAAAATAAAAAAAAAAAACAGTATTTCTGTTTCATGTCAGCAACCATGGTATGAGACAGAAAGAAGAAAGAATTTATAAAAAAAAATTACTTTTCTTCTTAACTATTACTGTTTCTTTTGTACCTTTCATCGAATATACATCTGTATAAATAATGTTTAAATTTTCCACAATGAACAATGAATTTTCCTGCAGTAATCTTTGACATTTCTAGGAAGAAGATGGGGCCCCACAACAATGACTCCACCTGGTTGATATGATGTCATGATGCTGTTAGTGCTAATATAAGACCTGTTTTGGGTACCAACTACTCAAGATGGTTCCAACTTGGTTAGCTGAAATGGTGCAACTTTTTACAACATTCTGGCCAGAACTCCAAATAGGAACTTCAGAAAAACCCTACTGAATACCCAGAGACTATTTGCAATTCTATCAGACAGTAGTCTTGAAACTTAACCATCATTTTACTTTCACAGGATCCCATAGAAAGAACATTGCCCCCATGACAGCAGGAGGTAATTCTAGAAGAGATGTCCTTTCTCCCAACAATGTTTGTCCTCAGGGTTAGGGACATCAATTAGGGGTTGATTATAATTGGTATAGAGTTGGAAAGAAATTATGTAGGCTCAGGGATCTCCTTGAAAAAAAAAAGGAAATTGAATGTGATAATAGTTTAATGTGAGTTTACTCACACTAATAATAATAGTGAATAATAGAGTGAATACTTGTGAGCTATTATTTATAGGCAATTTATACTGGTATAGATTATTGTATATTGATATAAACAAATTATATTGAATATGTTCCTTATCTTTGGCTACAATATTTGTATACCTCTGTTTAAGACATTTTGTATATTGATACATTTGAGGTCATTGTCCTCATTTGTTGCACCATTGTTTAAAGATTGTTTAATATTCTAATATGAAGTCTTACTCTTTAAGTTATATAGGTATTAAGAATTACAAGTCAACTGTCATTCATGTTTGTCATAGTTAGACTAATCTAGTTCTTTAGATACATATAGATTGTATTCTGCATAAATAGGTAATCTTCAACCACTTTAAAGAACTGTAGAATATAGCATTTAAATAGCATAGGGTTGTTGATGTATGACATGATTGCTCCTGGCAGCACCAATCTATTCCCAAGAGAATGTTGATTGCCTAAAACACTCCACTTGGAGCTTGTTTTCTTCTTAGCAACACTGGCCTTTGAGCAAGGAACTTCCCATGCATTGACTACTGACAAAATCCATGATATCCAGATAGGACAAACAGGATACAAGAAAAAAGACTGTCAAATCCTGCTAAGATGGGGTAAGATGGTTTTGAAAATTTCCTGCCTCTGAAAATGGTCTGTCAGTTACTCTAGGCTTTAGCCAAAGTTGGTTGCTCCTAAGTTGCAAATGAGATTGTGTGTGATTGCCCTGGTAGCCAGTTGTCTCTATCATTTGTTGCACATTTTGGAAGAGCTGCTTGATTGAATTTCTTGCTTACTCAAGTAATATTATTTCCCTCTTGGGTATTCAATAGATAGTCATAGTTACTTTCCTCTCATGACATGGTCAAGTTATTTATAATACAAGACTTAGACTCCTTAGGTTATGATAATTATTGAAACATTCATCACATGTTTCTTGCTGGATATTGTTCATGCTGATTCTAATTCTAATTTTTATACTTGATATTTGTTCTTATTGTATATAATTTTGTATTAAGCTTAGAACTGTCATTGTTAAACAAAAGGGGGAAATGCTATAGGAAATCCTTCAGCCAGTAGCCTTTAAGTTACCCGTTCACTGGGTGTGGCCTTTTATACTATAAATGCCAATGTAAAGCACGAGCATGCTCTCCTTCTCTCTTGTAGCTGCTGGATTCCATGTTTGAGCAGAGGACTGTGATCTGTGAGCCTACCCCTAAATAAATAACCCTTTATTATATACAATTATGAGCTAGTGTGGGATTTTTTTTTAGTGTCCCTCTTCATTTGGCACCTTAGTATCTCTCTTCACGTTTAGTTAAAAGAACACCTCAGAATCAACTAAGCTTGGCACAGGGGCTCACAGAGACTGAACCAACAACCAGGTAGCCTGCATGGGACTGACCTAAGCCCCCTCCATATATGTGAAAGCTGTGTAACTTGGTCTCCTAACAATGGGAGTAGGGATTGTTTGATTTTTTTGATGGCTTTTAGGACTTTATTTCTCATACTGGGTTGCCTTGTCCTGTCTTACTACAAGAGGAGGTACATATTACAACTTGATATACCATGATTTGTTGGTATCTGTTGGAGGCCTCCATTTCCTTAGTAGAAATGTAGGAGGAGTAGGTGGAAGAGAGGAGGTGGGGAGGGAGACTGGGAGAAGAGGTGCGAGGGGAACCTGTGGCTGGGATGTAAAATAAGTTTTAGAAAAAGAAACAGTTAACTGCAGCAAGCACTAGCTCATGTTAGCCTTGAATAATTGTCTTGCACAACACATTGATTTGTCTATATGTAGTGTTGAGTAGGATTTAACTATTCATAAAAACAGCATATACAATAGAAGATACAATAGAAGAAAACATACAACTATCACAATTTACCTTCTAGAAGTGTTATAGCTTGTAAACTCTTATGAACCCAGCACTGTATTGTCTAGATATGTGGCTTCCAAACTTAGTGATTAAGTTAACTAGCAGTATTTAAGGGCATGGCTAGGTTTTCCCCTCAGTAACACCACGGAAGTGACACAGATTATGAAACATGTGATTTTGCTTGCACAGACTATCTGAGATCTGAGTCAACGTTGGGCCTTACCAAAGGCACTTGATGCGGCAAAGTACTTTCCTAGAAGCAATTTCCCCATTGTCACTGTATAGCTATTTTGATCCCTTCTCTATAACTTCTTATAATCATAAAGGACTCAGGTTCTGTAAACACTTCAGCCCTGGTGCTTAAAATGATTTTTGGAACAAAATCTGGTGAATGAGCATAAGGAAGAGGCAAGAGGAAGAGAAAACACATATGTTTTCTCTAGGTAATAAGCTAAGGGACCAGAGTTTGTGAGCTGTTTGTTCTCTTACACTGGTTTTATCCTATGTCAAGTATATTATACAATTCATATTCTAGTAGGGAAATACATAATTTATACAAGTGAATTTAATGAATGAATAATATTTTACAATGGTATTTTGTTAATAATCACTATTATTACTGTAAGAATTAATATATAATTATATATTAAATTTAATATATAAGGCATGTATATATATATGCAAAGAGACTTTTTTGGGTCAGGATTCCAACAGCTAGAAGATCCCAATATCATGGTACTGATGCTGCCCTGGGGATGAGGGAACCATGGCTGTATCACCACAGAGCAGAGGAATGAAAATGAAATCAGTTGATTAAAGAAAGGATCACACAGTGAGACAGAATCTAGCCAGGGAGGGAAAAAGAGATGGCAATTTCCCTTTCTGTAACTTCTCCAAAAGACTGATACTAATCTTTTCCAAAGCCATTTTATGACCTGCTTAACCACCCTTCATGAGGTCATGCTTCCTAAAGTAGACTATTTAATTCTGACATGGTGAGCAAGCGCCCCGCAGAGGAACAACCTTCAAGCCTCAGCAACAACAAAAAGCACTATATATGTTATTGCTAACGAAGTTGTTTGCTTTATCTGTTAGTGGATCCCTGGAAGTTTTTTTTTTTTTTATAAATTTTATCTACTTCTTTAGAATCCTTGTTTCAGCTTTCCTTCATTGATGAAAAGCAACTGCTTTTTGGAAGCTGTGTCATGTGAACAGCTCACAATTTTTATCTACAAGTTAAGTCTACAAATAGACTTTATTTTTACATATCCAGTGTGCCAGGAGTTTTTGAGTGGTTCTGAGAAAAATGCTTGAAATATTACTGAATTAGAGAAGACATAAAATCTTAGGTTCCCTAGCTGGAAAACTTTATGGTCAGGGAGTGATGGAGCCAGGATTTGATGCTAGACAGTAGCATTGTAAGTCATAGATACCTTATACGGAAAGTCTCCTTGGCAAATGTATTTTGGTGAGGTACCAAGTTCTAACTGAATATAGTCAAAAGTAAAGTTCTCATTTCTAAACATTTAGTGCACCTGTTTACAGTTTTAAGTAAGTTGCTTCATAAAGTGTTGTTTTATAAGTAACTGTACAGACTGAATCACTTTGGGACATTGTTCTATGATCCATCTTTAGGGTTTCTTTGTAATAATAAGTATTACAGGAGCAGCAGTAAATTCCCACATGAAGTCCTTTGCAACGACTGAAGTCAGAAGGAACTCCTCTAAGACATTCTGTAATCTTTGACAGTCAAAAGCTAATTTGTTTAAACAGTTGAATGATGCTATATAAATATTCATTTTGTGTAACTAAGACGCAATGTAAACAAGATAAAATACATTTTCAGAACTAATGTACAAAAAACTTTGTATTCTCTTTCTCTAATCACAAGTATATATGTATGTATATGTGTAATTTGTATATATAAATGTATAAACCCATACATATGCATTTATAAAACCATAAATATATAATAATTTTTATTACTTGCTTTATGGATGTAAATAGTTCAACAGGAATTAATAATTTTTTATTCAAGTATAAGTTTATTTTAAATGATTATAATTTATTTGAAAATATTGTAAATGGAGATGAGCAAATATTTATTGCAGAACAACAAATTTGATGATGTTTTGAGAAAATAATTATATTATATACCTTAACTGAAGAATTCTATCTTTTCTCACCAATATTCACTTTCCTTTCCAAAGTGGTGAGTATTATTTTCCTTTCCCTGGTAGACATGCCCTTCAACAACTTATGGAAAAATGCAGATGGTGCTGGTGATGAATTTTTTATTTTGTAAGTTATAAAATAGATACTTTAGAATGAAGAATATCTGTGTGTTGTGTACCTGTGTATGTATGCACATGTTTTTTTTGTGTGTGTGAGTGTATGTGTGTGTGTATGGAAAAAGAAACTACAGTATTGAGGCTGAGAATAATTGTTAATAATTTCTTAAAAGATGCATTTTAAACACAAAAAGTAGAAAAAAGGGATGAGAGAAGAACAAAGCATTAGGCACTATGCTAGCCATATTTCATAACTAGCAGTGCTTTTCAATAAAGATATATAAGCATGAAGTCCTGCAGACTGTGTGAAAAAAAAAAAACAGTGTCTTTTAATAGTGCTCAGGACAAAAGGATGGAAAGGATCCTGAATTCATTCACTGGTTTTCTCCATCCTGTCTTTGGCTGGTCAACATCATATTATTCTTGCAGACAAAATTAAGTAAAGTACTGTATTAAAAAAAACATTTTATCAAAGTCTGGAAGAAGTGAGAAGAACCCAGAGGCTCCTAATAGCTTGTCAGTAGACTTTTAAAACTAAATGCCTGCATCAAATTGCTTGTAACAATGTCTGGGATGAAGCAAATGACCATGATACCAGGAAGTCCTGGTTTCGTTTTCTAGTAATGTGATAAATTCAACTGAAGGTAAAAAGAATGTATTTTATTTTATAGTTCCGGGTCATAGTCAACCCAGTGAAGAAAATGTAGCATCTGTGGCTTGGGGCACCTGGTCACATCCCCAATCAGGAAGCAGAGAACAATGAAGGCTTGGGCTCAACTCTTCTTCTCCTTTGTCTACATAGTAGAAAGTTTTTCCTATCTCAGTTAATCGAATCAAGGCAATCTTGCAAAGTGTTCCCAGAGGATAGTATCTCCAATTATTCTAGATCTAACCAATATTGCAATTAAAATCAACCATCATAAGAACCCAGAGAACACTTAAAGAAAGTGGTATGTGTCACTGTGTCTTAGCTTATATTCAATTCTCATAGTCAAATATTTTCATACTTTTTGTGCTGATGAGATAATCACATTCTGTGTTTTAGAAGAATTATAAATGTAATTAATTCTCAGAGCTATCCCTGGTTGTGTCAGTTATCTAGTCTCAGAGACTAGAAGACTTTCCTAGACCGCACTGACTTACCAATGAATTGGGACCAAGAGTATGTCATAGAGAAATCCCTTAGGGAGATATTAAATGGTTACTGTGAGAAAAATGTTGATTCAATAAGCAACTTATCCCAGTAGTAAATGTTTCAAGACACTTATTGATTCAACTTAATTTTTATCTTCTCTCTCAATATTTTTTAAAACCTCCTGTCTCCACAAGTGGTACATTCCTGCCTCAATGTGTTTGGATTTAACTATTTGGCAAGTGAACTAGAAGCAGGAATAACAGGATGCCAGGTAGGAGCTCATGCTTTCGAATGTATTGTGTGACTCCATCTGTCCCCACTTTCTCTTTAACTTTCATTAATCTCATTTCCCAAGGAGTAAGTCAGGAAAAGCTACTAGTTTTAGAATGGATGTCATGGAAAGTAAAGACTACTACCTTGAAAGTCTATAGTTAGTTAAAAAAAAAACCTTGATTGTTTCAAGGTCCTGATATCCCTTGGTTTCTTCTTATACTACATAAAGTATATAAGGTTTCTTGTTATTCTGTCTGTTCCTTGATATGCTGTATGGTTATGGTGGAACTTTTACTGACACTATCCTCTATCCCCAGTGTCTTGTTACTACTCTTGCTTCTTATAAAACTGTAGATTTGCTCAGATGTCTCCTGTTATGTAGCTGGAAATTCAGCTATTTTTCACTGAAGTCCAGGCTCCCAGTCATATTTCAGACTCAGTGGTACACATTTCAAATCAAGAGTAACATTTTTTTTGTGGAATAGATGGTTTTCTACTGAAATTTAGAATTATGTACATAATTTTATTTGGTATTTTCTACCAAATGCTCCATTTACAGCCTCATCTGCTTCCCACACCCTCAAGTTTATTGTGTAATATGATATTGGGGGTTTTAGAGAATAGTTAACTGCCCATTGAAGGAATATAATTTGTCAACAATTTAATTTATTTGGTCAAAAATCATAGGTTACCAGCATTTTGAGGAGAGCATGAGGGAATGGAATGGTTGAGCTGGGGAAGAGCAAGGAAGGAAATATCGTGATAGAGGGAGATATTATAGCGTTAGCAGAAATCTGGTGCTAGAGAAACTGCTAGGAATCCACAAGGATGACCCCAGCTAAGACTTCTAGAAATAGTGGAGAGGGTACCTGAACTGGCCTTCCTCTGTAATTAGATTGTGACCACCCTAATTGTCACCACAGAACCTTCATCTATAACTGATGAAAGTAGATGCAGAGATCCACAGTTAAACACTGGGTTGAGCTCCAAGAGTTCAGTCAAAGAGAGGGAGGAAGGATTATATGAGTGATTCGGTCAAGATGATGATGGGGAAACCCACAGAGACAGCTGGCCAGAGCTTATCAGAGCTCACTGATTCTGGTTGATACCTAGGAAACTCACATAGAGTCAGACAAACTAGGCCCTCTGAATGAGCCTGAGTAGTTCTGTGGCATGAACAGTTTGTAAGACAACTAGCAGTGGGACCAGTATTTATCCTAAGTGATTGAACTGAGATTTTGGAGCCCTTTCTCTATGGAGGAATACCTTGCTCAGCCCCAATACAGCAAGGAGAGACTTGGTCCTGTCTCAATTTAATATGCCAGACTTTATTGCCTCCCCATGGGAGGCCTTACCCTTTTTGAGAGTGGATAAGGAGTTGAGTAGGGGGAGGCGTAGGGGGAAAAAGAAGAAGAAGGAGAGAGGGAAAACTGGATGGTATGTAAATGATAAAAATCTTTTAAATAAAAATATAGAAAAGTGTATATCATGCTGTCATGCTACATGCACAGCAAAAATAAATAAATAATAAAATATAAAAGAAGAACAACAAGAAGAAGAACCCTGACAGAACCAATGCTGTAATAGTAGCTGCTCGGAATTATGAATTTTAAATGCCTCTATCATTAAAAGAAGATTCACTTTTTGTATGTACCGAATACTTGTTCCCCAGGTGGTGGCCCTGGTTTGGAAGGGTTCATAATCTTTACGAAGGGGAACCTTGATGTAGAAATTATATAACTTGGGTCAGGCTCTGAAGTCTTAAAGTCTGGCTCCACCTCCCATTCTCTCTCTAGACTGTCTCTGTGTAGATGAAATGTGATCTCTCTGCTTCCAGATAGCTAGGCCTTCCTGGTCATGTTGGGCTGTATCCTCTCTGGAAATGTAACCAAATTAAGCCCTTGACTTTCCTGAGTTGCAACAGAAAAGTTATTAATATACATGCATACAATGTGTACGTATACACTTTAGACACTAAAGGGCTGTAAATATGATTTTAGTTTAAGAAAATCTGTATACATAAACAGCATACAATGCCATGTTTTGTTATGTGCATACATTCTGAAACAACTAAAAGAAACCAATTAATATAAGACTGATGCCGCCCCATACATATTGTTTTTGCATCAAAAGCTTCTAAATATAGTTTCTCATGGCTAGGAATTAGAGACTGAATAGCCAAGTGAGCTAGAGCAGAACCGAGCACAACTGGTGATGTAAAGTCAATGAAATGATTTCTAATGATATTCTGTTACACTCATAGATCACTGCCTTGCCCAGTGCTCATCCAAGGAGCTTCTTCCTGCAGCAGATGGGAACAGATGTAGAAACCCATAGCCAGACACTATGTGGAGAGAGAATCTAAACTGACTGTCTCCATTGAGCTCCTTCCATCAGAGACTGAGGAATCCTGCAGAAAAGGGAAAGATTGTAGGGGTCAGAGGGAATGGAGGATATCAGGAGAACATGGTCCCACTGAATTAAGTAAGCAGGGGTCATATGGGCTCACAGAGACTGAAGTGGCAATATAGGGCCTGCATGGGTCTGTACCAATTCCTCTGTGTCTATATTATGGATATTAGTTTGGTGTTTTTGAGAGACTCTTAATTAAGGGAGCAGGTGAATCTCTGACTCTTTTGTGATGCTCTTGAGACACTTTTCATCCTACAGAGTTGCCTTCTCCAGCCTTGGTGGGAAAGCTTTTGCTTTGTCTTTTTGTATTTTGTTTTGCCATGGTTTGTTGTCCTCTCTTGGAGGCCTGCTCTTTTCTGGGGGAAAACACAGGGTGAGTGGATCTGGGGGAGAGGTAAGGTAGGGAGTGCTGGGAAGAGTGGAAGGATGGGAAATGTGGTAGAGATGTATTATATGAGAAAATAACCTATTTTCAATAAATAAAAAAAATAGCATTTTCAAAATATATTAATATGTTTTAATTAATTAATAATGTATAAATTATTTAATAATATACAATATATTAACAATAGTCATCATGTTATAAAATTGGCTTTTTGCATTTATCCCTTTAAAATATTATATTCAAATTTTAAAGTAAATTTTAGTCATGCTTGGGGACTCATGATGGAAGGAGAAACAGAGTGTACAGAAGGAACCAGAAGTCAGCTAGCAGGAAGCTTGAAATAAATTGATATCATTTCTTTTTAACATTGTTGGAGAGTTTTTTTTTAAACATAAGGCTATTTGCCTCATGTGTCACTGAATTTGAATTTCTAGATTTAATGCCAGCCACTGGAGACTTCACAAGAAGTAGTTTGTATTTTCTTTCATTTTGTTCTAATGGGTTGATAGAAGAACAGAGCACACCCTTTGCAAATCTTTATATAAAAGATTTTATTCTGTAGTTTCTATATGTTAAATATAATATTTTGAGGCATTAACATGAGTGAGTGGGCTTCTGGCTTTGCTGTGAATACAGAAAATTGGAAAGAGCATTGCCTTAATGGTAACAATAATTACAAAAGTCATATATTCTACAAAACCATAATGCTTGAATCATATGAAGATATTGTAAGAAAACAAAGCATCAAAAACTTAAGGAATAGTAAGTACATTAAGGAATCCAGTGTTGCCAATAAAACTGCCTTTCTTGAAATACAGTACAGGGAGAAGAGCCACTTCCCAGAGGTTAGATGAGAAATAACAGAAATTCTGCTAGCATTTTAAATGAAATTTAAAGCTAAATCTACACTGCAATTTGATGCATAACACTTTTTCAATACACTCATAAATAAGGGGGCTGAGCAGAATCACAGAGTGTGTTACACACATTTTCAAGGCACATTTTTTCCATAGCATAGACCTTGCTAGGTGCTCAAAGTTTGGAGACTGTGGGGGAATATATATTCTTATTTGCCAAGTTTTGGTAGAGGGCAATTGGCCATTATTCTGCAATTCCAGTTTCTTAATAGGATAAAAACGTAAAATACCATCATTTCAAAATCTGATAGTTAAGATGCCCACTATAGGCCAACATGACCATGTTTATGCTTTATAGTACAAATGAAGATGATTTCTATCTGCCAGTAGAAAAGGAGAAAGTACTATAGCTATGGGAGGGATATGACATTCTCAATGGTCTTAGCCATTGTGTCAGTGTCAAAGAAGTGAAGGCATTAAAACCCCTACGGCACAAGTCACACCATCCACGTCAGGCATATTTTGCTAATAGGTTGATCAATGGAAGGATTACTGAGAAATCAATGTCCCCAGGAAAACACAGGTGTTCCTAAACTTATTCGTAGCCAATAGGCTTGGGAGTTTATGTTGTTCTGAGAGATCTGCAACAGTGACAGCAGAAGGGAAGACAGGCTGAGCCTAGTATTTGTAAAAGTGCTCATTTATCTTATTTTCTTCCATTTATTTTGTCATTTGTCACCATAAATTATACAGTTAAATAAAAAGCAAGAATAAAGAAAGTTACTCAGGAATAATCATATAACAGATTCAACCCAATATGACCCAGATGTTGAAAAATCTCTAGGAAGGATAATCAAATATAAGTTTAATGCATTAAAGAAGATAGCAGAAAGGATGCATGAATACTTATGATGTATGAGGGACTTGAGCAGGTAGGATAATAAAATATCAAATAAGGAGCTCTAAAATATTTTTATTAATCTTTGAGATTTCATACAATGTATTTGATCATAGTCAATGCCGGCTACCACCCCCACAACTCTTTCAGATCCAACAGACCTTTGTACCAAAATTTTTTGTTTCTTATTTTTCAAAATAACCAATTGAGTCAAGTTTGTTCTTTCCACATATTCTGGGCATGGGGCCATGCAATGGCATCTTGTCAACCAACCGGGATGCCCACACTTAAAGACAACTAACTCTCTTTTTCAGAAGCTGACAACCTTCACAGCTTTTCAGGAAGTGTTGGTAACTCACAAGACCTCCTCTATGCTAGAATGCTGACAGTCTTGATCTTGTGCATGCACACACTTTGATTACACACACACACACAGATACATTCAAATAATAAAAATAATTGCTACAAAATCACAAGGAAAGAAGGCATACTACAGAACTGAGACCTATGGATAATAACAAAAATTGTAATGTAAATATAATTAGATTCTCTTAATGAGGAAAAAGACAGAAGTGGTAAGACTTAATATTTTAAAGGAACAGCAGATTGCAACCTTTCAAAAAATATGAAAAATAAGACATAGATTTGACACTATTAGGAAAAAGTACCAAATTAGTTAGAAAAGTTCCAATCCAAGCTAATTAAGAGAGGAGTAAAGCATACAGACTACCAACCTCAGAATGAATAAGAAGAACTGAAGTACACACACATACACAGATATATATACACATATAAACATACACACATAAGCACACACATACACAAATATATGCATACATGCATACAAACACATACATATACACATAACACATGCATAAACACATATGCACATATATGTACATATAAACACACATACACACATATATACACATAAACATACACACATATATGCATACATGCATACAAACACATACATATATACACAACATACATGCATAAACACATATGCACATATATATACACATATAAACATACATAGACAAGCAAACACACATACACACAGATACATACATATACACACATGCACAAACACACATATAATTGCTTGCTTTATCTCTAAAAAAGTAAAATGAATAAATAATTTCATTAAAAGACACAAACTTTCAATGTCTACTAAGGAAAAAATAAACAATTCTAATAAATTATCTAAAACTAAACTTTTAGTTTTTTTCCACAAAATCACTACTCAAAGAAGTATTATGAACAGTTAAGAAAGAAACACTTGTGAAGTCCACACAAAATATTCCAGGACATAGAATGAATGTTGCTCAACAAATTTTATTAGTCATTACTGTATGAAAATAAAAAATAAACTGATAAAAGTAAATCATACAACAATATACCACATAAATGTAGCACCTTAAATAATTCTCAATAAAATATTTCCAAGTTTTTAGGGGATAAAACCTGAATATATAATGGCAAGGAGATAAGAATCTTTTTATTCTTTTTTATTGCTTTATGAATTATACCATTCAAAATTTCCACCTCCTCTCCTCCTCTCATTTCCCTCCCACTTCCCCCCTCCCTCTCCCTCCAGTCCTGAAAGAGAAGGCAGGGTACCCTGCCCTGTGGGAAGTCCTAGACCCTCCTCCCTCCATCCAGGCCTAGGAAGGTGTGCATCCAAACAGACTAGGATCACAAAAGCCAGTACATGCAGTAGAATCAAATCTTAGTGCCTTTATCATTGGCTTCTCAGTCAGCCCCCATTGTCAGTCACATTCAGAGAGTCTGGTTTGATCACATGCTCATTCAGTCCCAGTCCAGCTGGCCTTGGTGAGCTCCCATTAGATAGTCACACGGTTTCAGTGGGTGGACAAACCCCTAAGGGTCCTGACTTCCTTGCTCATCTTCTCCCTCCTTCTGCCCTTCATCTGGACCTTGGGAGCTCAGTTCAGTGTTCCAATGTGGATTTCTGTCTATATCTCCATCCATCCACGGATACTGTAATGGTAGGGTTTTTAATATTAGTAACTTTGAGTGGTTACTTTTCCAGATATCACCATGGAACAAGAGTACCTTCTTTACTAGGAACAGATGTTTCTATTTAATCTGATTATGTTGGAGCACAATTTAAAATTCCCCCAAATAATTTATTTTTGTGTATGATGAATTCTTTTTAATTTTTATTTTTTAACAAAGCAATCTTTTTTTTTACTTATATTTGGTATCTGTCCACCTGGAACTACTTTGAACACCAAAATCCTTATTAGTTATGGTTCTTAAGGAATAAATAACAGGTATGGGTGTGTGTGTATGTGTGTGTGTGTGTGTGTAGAAAGAGAATTATTCTAATTATTATTTATTATTCTACACATGATGGTGGAAGTAGAGAATCCTAAAGTAATCAGTAGTAAATGGTAGACTTAGTAGAACCAGCGGTGTTATTCTATCCTGAACTCAGAGGGTTGACAGCCATGGGAGTTGATGTTGTGGCTCTAGTGTTAACTTGAGGCTTAAGAAGGCTTTCAGTCGTGTCTGAACACTAAAACCAAAATAACTCCAAACTGGAGAAATTCTCCAAATCTTCATCTACTGGTAAATTACTCTGCCTGTTACAGTACATCCACTTAGTTAACTATTTGGTTAGTAAATTAAAAAATAAATTACACAGGTAACCCTATAGATCAATTTTAGTTCCATGATATTAATTAATAGATACCAAACTCAAATGATGCTTATTGAATTTCTGCAGTACTAGCATTTTAAAATGTTTCTTTAAGCACCTGACTTTGTGGAGGGAGTATTTACTACAATGAGGATGTGAGCAAACTTTCCTGAGGGTCATAAAAATGGGAGATTTTTGTTGTTGTCGACACGCTCATTTTTATACAGTTTTGTATAACAGAAAACAGATTCAGTGAATGATAATTTATATAGTATATGGCATTTAACTCACTTTAAAATGCAATGTTCTTTAAACCACATAAATTTTTCAAAAAGTGTCATGATTAAATTATCAGCAATAAAAATAAGCTAGTCTATGATGTTAGAACTGTTTATATTAAAAGTGTCAAGGCAGAGGACAATGGGTTATCATTTCATAATACTCTCTATTTTTCCTTATATTATTAAACATCTTTCTATGAATAAATTATTTTGGTGATGACCACTAAATTAAGCATGGTAAAATTAACTGAATATGTCTGGAAAATGTCTAGGTATTTTATGTAAATACAAATAGACCAGGACACTAGGTTATTCACTTAGCTGAGTTTAATTTTATTTCCTGTCACCCATGCTCCTACCATAATATATAAGAGGACATTATTAAAATTTCATTGATTTTATGTTCTTCTCTTGAATCAGATACAGGCATTTTAACCACTTCTGTTCTGGTCTACATCAACTGCAGAGGATAATTCTTTTCTTTTTAGAGAGTTGAAATTTCAGTGCTGACCATGTTAGAATTTTGTGCAGAGTGATCTTTTTTCATATCTCTTTGATGATGAGAACTAAATTATCCTAATGCCAGGTAGTATTCCTTCACATGAAGAAAGCTCCATTCTCTGGAAGATGGAAAACAGTGCTGCAAAATGGTGTATATGGAAAGGAAGCATGAATTACATTATGTACTTCCAATTCCTGGATATGGCTAAAAGCTGCCCTTTTGTTTCTGTGAAGAATATATTTACATTATAATGACCTATTGTTATTTATAAAATATTGAAATTCATCAATTCTTGCCAGCAGCTTTAGCTGAGGAGTTACTCACCAAATGTTAGTAACATGACCAAAAAGGAAGCATCAGCTGTCTTAGGGTTTCTTTTTATTTTATTTATTTATTTATTTATTTATTTATTTATTAAAGATTTCTGTCTCTTCCCCACCGCCGCCTCCCCTTTCCCTCCCCCTCCCCCAAACAGTCCCCCTCCCTCGTCAGCCCAAAGAGCAATCAGGGTTCCCTGCCCTGTGGGAAGTTCAAGGACNCAATAGGTACAGTAGGATCAAAAACCCATTGCCATTGTTCTTGAGGTCTCAGTAGTCCTCATTGTCCACTATGTTCAGTGAGACCGGTTTTAACCTGGGCTTTTTCAGACCCAGGCCAGTTGGCCCAATGTCTTCGGGTTTCTATTGCTGTGAAGAGACACAATGACCATGAGAACTCTTATAAAGGAAAACATTTTATTGGGACACTTTCAGATATTTAGCCCATTATCATCCTGGCAGGAAGTGTGGTAGCACACATGCAGACATGGTGGTGGTGACAGAACTGAGAGTTCTATAACTTGATTCATAGGCAGCAGCAGAAGAACTGAGTGCCAAACTAGGTGTATCTTAAGCATATGAGACCTTAAAGTCTGCTTCACACTGACATACTCCCTTTAACAAGGTCATACCCACTACAACAAAGTCACATTTTCTAATATTCCCACTCCCTGTGGGCCAAGAATTCAAATATATAAGTCTAAGGGAGGGCCATACCTGTTCAAACCACTGCATCTATACACACATTAGATTCAATGTATTTAAACACTATATATTGTTACTAAAAGATACAAAAATTGCAAATCAACCTAATATGGGCAAGATACTATAAGGCAACATGAAGGCTTACTAATAGCTTTTAATAGGTAAATTTCACAAAAGTCTTATCTAGGTTGGTGTAAATCTTACTAAAAATAAATAAAGAATTTTCCATGTTATGATTCATACAAAGAATGATGTAACTGTGACATTAAGTGGGCATGTGATCTAATTACCAGCACTTTAAACATTCTCTAATGGAAACTGGTTATGCAATATCCTTGTGAGCCTATTAATATTCATAACTTGTTGGAACTGTTTTTAAAACATTTTCAAACAAAGAAGGAGAAGTACTCATGGGATCTGTTTTATGTAGACCAATAAACAACTCAAGAGGCAACATTATTTGTGATTATTTAGAGGTGGAATACTTTTGTGGGTGGCCATTTATCTGTTCCTGGCCACTCAGAACCAAAATAACCACACAGAAACAGTGTTAATCAAATCACTGCTTGGCCTATTAGTTCTAGCTTCTTATTGGCTATCTCTTACATCTCGATTTAATCCATTTCTACTAATCTTTGTATCGCCATGTGGCTGTGTCTTACTGGCAAGGTTCTATCCAGTGCCTGTCTCAAGCAGGGCTACAAGGCTTCTCTTGACTCCGCCTTCTTTCTCCAGCATTCAGTTTAATTTTCCCTGCCTACTTCTATTTTGCCCTGTGCAGGCCCACGACAACTTCTTTATTCATTAACCAATAAAAGCCACACATATACAGAATGACTTCCCACATCAGAATAATTCTGTGGATTTAAATTATAATCTCAGGATGTGAAAAGAAACACAGAAAGTATGAGAAGAAATTGGAAGTCTATGATGGGAGAATATTTAATATGTAATTTCATCAATTATCACAGTATATATACAATACTAATTGAAAAACAATATATAAACCATGATTAAATATTCAATTTTGATAATAAATGTCAAAATAGGTTGAATAATCAATTTTGATAATAACTGTCAAAATACATTTAGTAGGTTTAAATGTTGAATATTTGAATCAAAATTTAAAGAAATACCTAGTGGGAGTTAGGTACATTTTCCACTTATACCTTAGTGTTCAACACATTGCTCTTTCAAATCTAGTGTGGTACTGATAATATAAAAGAAACCAAAAATAGGAGCCACCACTGATACTAGAGTGAAACTCTTCTATTGATCATAATAACTTTCAAACAGAAAGTAGGACATTTATTTACTGGTATCCAAGCAAAGAATATAATTTCTTCTTAAACATAGGAAACTTGTGACACTAGAGAAAGACCAAATCTTTGAATTTTAGGTATAGATGAGAAGAATTCCAAGTCAGTGGCATAGACCAGATTTTTGCCAAGATCACAGAGGCAAACTTCATCAAATTAAAGAAAGACATACCCACACAGATAAGAAAGGTACACAGGAAATACCACCAAACAAGAAACTCAACACAGAATATGATAGTTGTAAAACAAAATAAAACAAAAAAGTAAGTAGACTGAACAAAGAAAAATAATCAAAACTTTTAAGGTAACAAACAAAAGTCCAGATAAAGATAAGCCAAATATCTGATGGGTTCTCGGTAGAAACTCTGAAGAAGACCAGGAGGGCCTGGAGCAATGCACTTCAAGTTCTAAAGGACCACAACCACCAACCTAGTCTATTATACTTAGCAAAAATTATCTGCCAGAGTGGAAGGAGATTGAAAGCTTTTCATGATACAAACAGCCTAAAAAGCTTATGTTCACCAAAACAAAACCGAAGAGAACACTGAAAGCAATACTTCAAGATGAAGGAAGAAATAAGCACAGCACAGAAGTTCTGGACAAAGAACAGATGAAGATATAATTAACGAAATACAAACCATGACTAAGAACTCAAGCAGAAACAAACAGAAAACAATCAACAACAACAAACGATTGCAATCAATTCCTTCCATTCAGTAGTAACCTTAGAGAAATTGAGCCGCAAAAGGAATTCCAAGCAAACAGGACTAGGAAGCAAGCAGAAATTGCCATGCTAAATAGCTGACACAACTGATTTCAAACTAAAACTAATTCTATTCAAACACCAAAGAATATCCATTCTACTTAGCAGCCCATGGAAGCATCTATACAGTAGCCCACGTCCTGGGACACAAAATATGTCTTGCTTACCTGAGGAAAACTGGGCTAATTTCATGTATCCTATCTCACCATAATACAATACACCTTAAAAGTGACAGCAAACAAATCTCTAGTAAGTTCATAAAGTTTTGGTAGTTAAACAGCTCATATACTGAATGGTTAATGGGTCAAGGATGAAACCAACTCAAAAGGATGTAATAAATATAAATATTACATATTCCATTGTATCTACCGACAGAGTATGCTAGCTTGTCAAAGATGCAGTTTAGAGTTTTTATCATATTCCATGACAGAAGCGCTTGTCAATTTTTAGGGGGTTAATATTTTCATTACAACCACTCTAGTGGTGTCAAAAAGAATTTGTATAAAGTTGTTTGTCTGATACAAAACTCATGCAGTTGATGCAAAGTCCCTGAAGTAGATAATACAGAAATGTAGTAAGTAGTGATGTTTTGAATATTCACATCCTTCATATTTTAATATAATTTTTGTGTCATTTTGTAAAATAATGATTATTTTAAATGACTTAAAAATTTCTGGAAAATTAACAATTGCCTCCATTATGCTACTATGCGTAAGCCAAAGGGCAATACTGACTCCTACCCCAACATCACAAATATGAGTGTAGAAGAAGAGATTTGGACCTGAGAGAGGCACAAGCTGAAAAACAGGTGTGGTTGTGACATTAGACACTTGATCTTCACGAGCACTTATTGTGTGCCTTCACGCTCCTTTCCAATAGGAAGCAACTAGAATTTTGTCTTACCTCTTTCTCTTATGACAACTAAAAGAAGCCAGGGTTTCTGTATCTTAAAGTTATAGAAGGATTGAGCCAATCAAGGTGGGAAAGACATCTCAGAACGCATGGAGATCATGGTAATAGGAGCAATAAACTGATAACACTTTAAGGCCCACCCCTAGTTACCCACATGCTCCAGTGCTATCCCATCACCTAAAGGGCTCCACGATTCACAAACTGTGCCAACAGTTGGGCACCAAGTGATGGAACATGTGAGCCAATGGAGGGCATTTCACATTCAAAACATTCCTTTGTACAAAGATATACCCACCCTCATCCCCAAAAACATAGACACAGAATTCCAAAAAGTGCTCTGTTTCCATCACTGGACAGCAATAATTTTGCTATTATTAGTTACAGAAAAAATAGTATTAATACTAACAGTGATCTTTAGATGAAATACCAAGAAAATAAAGTGTAGAAAAAAGGAGTTCAAATATATAACTATAATTATATATAATATAATGTATGCAGAGATGCTCTAAGCCTCATTTTTCTATAGATTTCATCAAAGTAGTTATTGGTATTTATAACTTCTTCTTTGGCGATTGTGGTTCCCTCAAGCTGGCAGCTTAACTAGTTATGATCCTTTACTTGACAATAACAGAAGATTTGGAATCTCTGGTGACTCTTTTTCTATTAACTTTTATAATTGGATATGGGAGGAATAAACATCCCAGGAAACCTCTTGTGTTTCTCATAAAGTGAATTACGTAGCAAAACTAATTTTATCCTTTATAATCACGAGCAATTATCTCTGTTGCCCTCTTCACTTACAGGTTCATTGACATAATGAGCTCAAAATGGTTAGGTGACTGTCTAAACTTCCATTCAATGGAATTTTGGTATGTTCCCTGTAAAAACTCTACCTCTGCAAAAAGGAAGACCTAAACATCTAGTTTCCTATATTCATGTGTCCGATGAAAGAATCCCAGAATAGTTTCATAGATGCAGCATCAAAGGAGTGTCCCTCCTACTTTTCTTAATAAAAAAAAACAATAGTGGTATTGGTCAAACTGAGATATTGTCTTATAGAATGCTGGCTATTGGTTAAAACAGCAACTGTACCTGATGCTGTCATCCCCATGTCAGAATACAGGTATCAACGATAAAGTGGGAAGAAACACTAAGTAGTGTTGGATATGTTCAAAGCATTGCAAACTTGATGTCTATATCTGAAAGTACATTGATGAATGAACAATTAACCTTTATATGTGTTTGTCATTTATGCCTTTCCAAAGTATAAAGTCTTTCCAAAGTAAAAAAAAAATCTAACTAACAAGCAAAATCTTCCTAGCTTTCCTTTAGGTTTTCCTTTGGCAGTGCATTGGTTTACAAAGGAAAAATCACAGTTGCCAGAGTAAAATCCAGCAACAGTACAAAGGGGGATAGATGAATAATTTGAATTTGAGAATCTGAGTTACAATTCAGAACATTCTTCCTCTTACTCAGTATTTATAACCTACTGTAGTTAAAGGTACCAACAAATTCAATAAATAGCTACTAAGTAACTATTAGATGTTAGACTATATTATATGCTAGAGTAAATTGATGTGGAATAGAGATATCTGGGCTCCCATGAAGCTTGTAATATATTCTTAGATTTCAACCACAGTCACCTTGATTATGTATAGTTGATAACTTAAAGAAAAATGAGTTTAACAAAATTATTCCAAATGATCTGGAAGTGGTTAAAGTTATTTTCTAAAGAAATGTCCCCTATCTGAGAGGAAGATTATTACTAATAAGGTATTTTAAGACAAAGCAAAACATGACTGTGTTGGCAAAGCATCCCTGGAGTTGAGGTAAAAACCTATTCCAAGACCTCCCGTGGAGAGAGTACATGTGGGGTAGCTGCAGAGAACTGAAAAAGATGCAGAATATGGGAGGCAAAGTTCATAGGAAAATACCAAGCGGACCTTGCCAAGGAAACAGGATCTAGACCTAGTTCTATACAAATTTATTTCATAACACACATACAAAAACGTGGCAAACAGAGTTTAGGAGAGTCTATCAATGCTGAAAATTAAAAAAATTAATTCTCTATAATATTTGCAAATATGATCCTGATAGGAAATGAAAATGGTTCTAGGGCATTTGCTATAGAGATATACAAAAGTGGAGAAAGTTAAGCTATATTTAGAAAGTTAAGAACAAGAATTATCAGCAAATTGTTTTATAAAATATATTGAACAATTTAAGAATGCCTCAGATACTTGAATAATTTTGTGTAGGCCAGTATAATTGACAATAGGACATTTTTTTATCCTTTGGTATATTAAATCAACTTAGTAAACACTTCTAAATGACATATCATGAGAGTTTTCCATAAAAAGAATATTAAGTGTGTAAATCAAAGTGAACACATAAATAATTTTATTTTAAAGAATATAAATGTAAATTCGTGACAGGCTGCTTTTAACATTCGCCATTTGCTATTAGTCTATTATCTTGTCAACTCCATGTGTGATTTATTTGGGTTGGTAGGCCCCCCAAAGAGAACAAAAACCCAAAAAAGTAAGACATTACACAAAAGCATGTAACAACAATTAGTGATAAAAGAGGCCATGAATTAGAAAGAGAACTAAAAAGGGTATATAGGAAGGTTTGGAGGGAGGAAAAGACAGGAAGAAATGATGTGATTGTCAACTTAAAAAGAAATATTTGTAGAGAGAATTTTTTTTCCTTTTTTTTTGGTAACATACACACTTTTCATGCATGATCATGTGCTGTTCTTCCAGAGAAAAATCCTCTTTAGTCCCCTTAACAGCTTCATTTAAAGCTATGTATGATTCAAGACGTCTTGTGTAAGGCTGAGCACTTGACAGCCACTTAGCTCACCACGTTCCCCAGTTAGGAGTCTCTGCCTTAACCATCACTACTTCAAACACAAGCTTCACTGATCACGCCTCACATAACACTCATCTACAGGTGTAAACTAAATATTTAGAAGGCATTTGACATCAAAACCATAGAGCAAAACAACTGTAATACGTCTTCCTTAAGGGCCCGGAGTTTGCCCAAACTGGTTTTGATCAGGTTTACAGTACCAACAATATATTCCTTCCAGGAATCAGGCATAAAAATCTCAAACATCTTGTAAGAGGAAGCAGAAAGTTTGTAAGAGCTGGGGGCAGGCAGAAGTGGGATGAAAACTATCTTCTGGACATAGCTCTTCACGAATGGAATAACAATAGTGACAGCTACATGCACAGGACAGATCCAAGATTGAACCCATCAACATTCTATCACAGAAGGACACTCTGGTCCCTGGCAAGCTATAAACAACTAATATTTACTAGAAGATGGAAGTCCTATTTCTTAGTGGTAGCCTCTGGCAAGTTGCCCTTGCACAAGTAAATAATCCTCTATCCATGCTCATGCAATCAGCTCAAAGAATGTGGCTGGCCACAAGCAGCAAATAGAAAAAAAAATAAAAACAGGAAGGAGACCTCTTGAGAAGAAAAAGCTTTGTGGGAGGGACAAGGGAAAAAGACAGGGCAGTAGGGAAGAATATGGTCAAATACATCATATATTCATGCAATGTATTTGTGAATGAATAAATGAAAATGAAACTATCATTATTAGCCAGTTTTCTCCTGCACTCTTTCATTTTCATTTCTTCTACTCATGCTCAAGGTCAATGGAGAAGATATTCAATGATCACTCAATGAGTTACTCAATAAAATCTCTTACTTTGAATTATCAGCAAGCTATTGAGTTAGTTTTTCTCTAATCTCTTTTCCTTTGTTAGAATTATTTTCTATTCATTTGTACCATTTATATCAGTTTGCTTATAGCCTGAATGAAATCGTTGTGTCTTCTTCTAGGATACCCAGTAGTTTCAGATTTCAGGGTTTTTTTTTTTTCATTGAAAAAGTGTTTTCTTTCCCAAATAATTCCTTTTTTGTTTGTTCATGAAGCTCTAAATGAAGGCTTAGTGCACCTTCCTTGTAAAGAGTCAAAAAATTACTAAAACTTATGGCTGCATCTTTGGACACAAACTACTTATACCTTCTATTGTAGCATGAAATTGGCCATGGGGGATATGAGAAACAGCAAACACGGAAGGGCTTCAGCAGTTAAGAGCACTGACTGCTCTTCCAGGGGTCCTGCGTTCAATTTCCAGCAACCACATGATGGCTCACAATACACAGTTTAGAGGTTATTGATTATTACTTGTATAAGATAAAGGGTTAGGGTGAAAACTATGTAGGCTCAAAAAAAGGAGGGAAAAATTGAATGGAATAATAGATAATTTAGTGTGAACTTATTCACAATAATAAAGTGAATAATAGAGTGAATACTTGTGATCTATTATTTGTGAATAATTTACATTGGTATAGTTTTTTTCTATATTGATACAAGTTCAAATTATATTTGTTATTTCTATTTACTATATTTTTACACCTACGAAAAATTATTGTCAGATTGTATACATGCATGTTTCTACCAGTTTAAAACATTTTGTATATTGATACAATTTTTCGGAGATATTTTCATATTGCATTATATTATATCTCTGATCAAGATACTTATACATTGTTTACATTTTGAGGTCATTGTACTCATTTGCTGCCCATCCTTTTGCGGATTGTTTAATATTCTGACACAAAGTTTTAGTCTTTAAGTTATATAAGTATTATATATTATAGGTCAATAGTTGCTTATGTTTGTTATACATATAGTCAGATTAATTAAGTTCTTTAGATACACAGAGATTGTATTCTGCCTAGATAGGTAATATTCAACCACTTCAAGGATCTGTAGAACATGGCATTTAAATAACTTAGGGTTCCATTGACATGAGACATGATTGCTTCTGACAGCACCACTATATTCCTGAGAAAATGTTGAGCACTGAAGACACTCCACTCTGAGTTTGTTTTCTTCTTGGCACAATTGGCCTTTGGGCAAGGAACTGCCCATGTCTTAACCACTGACAAAGTACATGGTATCCTGACTGGGTAAGCAGGACACAAGGAAAAGGATTGCCAAACCTTGCCAAGACAGGGTTAGACAGTTCTGAAAAATTTCGTGCCTCTGAAAATGATCTGTCAGTTATGCTATGCCTTAGTCAAATTTGGTTGCTTCAATATTGCAAATGAGACTTTGGGTGATTACTCAGGTAGCCAATTATCTCCATCATATACAGCTTGCTTTGAAAGATGCTTGATTGCACTTTCTGCCTGCTCAAGTAATATTATCTCCCTTCTTAGGCCTTTCATGAGGATGAAGATAAGGTAGTCATAGTTACCAACTTCATATGGCTTAGCCAAGCCTATTTCTGATGCAAGACTTAGACTCTTTAGAATAGAATGTCTATTAAAACATTTATCATGTGTTCCTTGCTTAATATTGTTTATGTTGGTTGTAATTTTATACTTGATATCTGTTCCTATTGTATATAGTTTTGTATTGGGTTTGGATTGCTCTTATTTAGACAAAAGGGGGAGGTGATAGGGAATATTTGCCAACCAATTATCTCTAAGTGGTGGGACCAAGTTAGTGTGTGACTTTTTGGGACCTGGAAAAAAATGGCATGTGACCCAGGTGCCCTCTATCTGTGTGGTTCCCTCACAGCACAAGTGAGCTTGGACTTCTCATTCCTGTTTTGTGATTTTCCCCTTATAATAAATAAAAATATAATTGTTTTACCTTTTAGCTAGCCTTGTTATTTCCTGAATCGAGCTAACTTCTACAGGCTTTTAACAATTTTTATTTACAAAAATAGGTTCTATCATATGCCCCAGTCATAGTATTCTAGAGTAGAAGTAGGAATGTGTAAAAGATACAGGAGGACTGTTAATGTACAATATAAACTTACATAAAAAACTAGTGCCAGACTAGGTTTCAATCCTAATACATGAACTGGCTTTGTGGGAGCCTAGCCTGTTTGGATGCTCACCTTCCTGGACCTGGATAGAAGTGGGAGGACCTTGGACTTCCAGCAGGGCAGGGAATCTGGACTGCTCTCCAGTCTCCAGAGGGAGGGGGAATGGAGTGGGAGGAGGGGGAAAGGAGTGAGGGGAGAGGGCGATGTGTGGGAGGAGGGGAAGGGAAAAGGGAAATGGGGAGGCGGCAGAAATTTTTTTCAACAACTAAAAAAAAATTTAAAAAAAGAAAAAGAAAAAAGCGGGTGTGGAAAGTTCAAAAGTCTTGGAAGAGAGGCAGAGAGAGGATCATGTCATAGATTTTGGAGAGGTTGAAAGACAATAAAAATATTTAGTAATGCAAAAAAAAATGTAGTGCCAGGTCAGTTAATATATACAATCAGTATGATAACTAAAATATAAGAAAAAAAGAAGGTAAAGATAGATGCACAGGCTACATCTGGCCCATTGAAAATTGTGGATAACTACTTTAAATAAACTGATATTAAAATAAAATGTCCACATCCATAAAATAATACTATTAAAATGTTATTTAATGAAATAATTAGTAAATAAAACTAGTTTCACCTAGAAGTATACCCAAACACACAATGGGATGCTCCCTGCCTCCCACATCAATCACTTATTAAGGAAATTTCCCACATTTTACAATTTATTTAAAATGTATAGTTTACTTTATTTGCAGATTATGTATTTACAGCTATGATATTACAGTTTTCATTACTTAAGTATTCAGTTTTGACCATTGTGCTTTACAAAATGACGTGCATCAAATAAGGATTAATACAAAAACATAAATTACTGAAGTCTATGACCAAATCAATATAAGTGAAGTACTTCAAGAACATTTAATATATACCTCACATGTACGATATTATTGATGCTTCTACTATCTCTGAATGAGTTCCTCAATAAATTAAGTGTAGAATATATTAAGCATGTAACGAACTATAACCCAATCTTCTTTTGTATGTATAAGAAATATTCATGCAATAGAGTATTTGTAAATCTTCAGAGGACTGCACATCAATACTTTTCTCAGTTGACATTATCCGACTTTGCTGGCTGATGTTATGCCACCTTGATAAAAATTATAGTCATCCTCTCTCAAGGGGAAATGAGTTGAGGGAAAAAAAAAACAGAAGATGTAGGCAAACCTGTATGGAATTTTCTTAGACTGATGTGGGAGGGCTCATCTATTGTGTGTTTGGTTGTACTACTAAAGGGGGAACTCATTTCATTTTCAAATTTTTTCATTAAATAACATTATTTTAAAATATACTTATTATTTAATAATATTTAGGTCATTTCTATTTGTAATAATTCCTCTTCCTAACCAGGCCTTATCAGAGTTGCCTTGTTTGTGTTCACCTTCTTGAGCCTTAGCCTTTCTGAGGCAAAGAGGCCTCAGTGGTTTAGTGCATTCATGGGTGATGAGAATCCAGCCCATCTGCAGATGGATAAGCTAAATAAATGCATATCGAGTACCATGGGTTTGCTTCTTATACTGTTGTTGTGACTACTGTTATCTAACTCACACAGATTTAATGCCAGCTTTGGGTGTGAGGTTATTTCTCTGAAATATGATGTGAGAGAAGTGAAAATAAGAAACTAGTTTTCGACAAAATAACTACTTCAAAGAAGATCTACCAAAGTCATCCTAAGGTTAACATGCCTGTGAGTAAAAAATTCCCAAAAGCTTTTTAGAAGTTCTTTCATCTGATCCTCTAATGAATTCGGTCCAAACCATTTCATTTTCTTATAGCATTTCTTGTACTCAAATAACATTAAGACAAAATAATGAATCTCTTGTTTTAGAAACTTCTTTCAAGTTCCAAGGGAAAAGTACATATATATAAAAAAAGAAAAGACGAATAAAAGAAAACTCAAAATGATTTCAAGAACCCAGAAAATTGTAATGGGTCTCAAAACTGACTTTCAATTTAAATCAGAAAATAATTCATAAAACTCTTGTTGTTGTTTTTTTTTGTGGGGGGGGGGAAATTATCTGAGTAAGGGTACCTTACCTGAGCAGTTATTGACATGACTAGAGGTTATATCTGGGCTTTGTATTATGTTTCCAGTCACTCTTTCAGATATCCTTGGCACTTTGTAGCATTTAACAATTTTTAATCTTTATCTCTGCATTCTTTATCATGCCTTCAGTCCTGATGATCTTCATTGCAGAGCAGATATGAATGGATAAACCCAATGATCAAAATTGTATGGGTTATCTATTGATCCTTAAGCTAAATGAACTCTAAACACTTAACAAATCAACAAAAATGAATATAAGCTTCTTTTTATAATACAAGAAACTTTTGCCCTCCTCTCATTTCAGGAGGAGTTCTCATATATATGAATACATAAAAGTTGTTTAATGGAAACTACAGTTACATGAAAAGTACAGTTAATGTTTTCGTATGATGATCACAATTCATGTTTCATGATAACTCCAAGAATACATCCATTATCTAAATGGCAACTTCAAGGAGAAATGATTTAGACAGAAAGGAAATGGAACTTCTCTGAATACACAGAGCACATACAAACACCTTTCATTTCGACCGTGAAAATGTCACTAGGAACACCTGCCACTTGGTCTACCAATCCCTATGGTACCAATGGAAGGGAAACAATCCTACTGTCTGCAGATTCTTCTGTTGATTGTGTTGAGGCTCTCCCCGGCAGATGCACGCAATGAAGCTCCTCTGACCCAGGATGGACGTAGGCTAGAATATTCCCAGTAAGCGCACCTTGGGGTGCTTACACAGATGATTAGAAATGGACTAAATTAATATGTGAGAATTAGCCTAGAAGAGGCTAGATAGAAATGGGTCAAGCAGTCTTTAAATGAATATAGTTTGTGTGTTGTTATTTCGGGCATAAGTTAGCAGGCGGCCGGGGTGCTGGGGACGCAGCCCAGCTGCCGCTCTTATTTCAACAAATGGCCATTCCATTTAAGTAGCTGAAATCAAGTTTAATTCTTCTAGATGATCAAATAAATGTATAAGGAAATTCAACTACCAGATTGCTGTGATGAGAGTTAGGGTGACAAGGAGTAAGACTGAAAGTTTAGCAGGAAAAGTGCGGCGAACTCCCTGACCAGCAGGAAGGAACAGCCACCAGACGAGGATTCTTCTCAAATCACGCTTTATTGGAGCCTCTTGGTTGAAGGGAGAGCAGAAAGCAAGGGGCCCCGAGCTCTGAGCTGTAGCTGCTTATATAGGGAGTCTGCCTAGCAACCTTTGCTACTTTGATACTTTGACTGCTTTTCTGGAGACCCACCGGCAGGAAAGAAAGCAGGGAAACATCCCTGTCAATTACAGACCACAAGGAAGTTCCCCTGCCTGTCAGGGGAAGTGTGGGCAGCTAGATCGCAACAACTCATCCTGTTTTCTGGTGGAAGAACTGCAACCTTTATTATGGTATCAAGCGAGGCAGGGGCCAAATGCCATCTTGTAATGGCAGCCATTCAAATCGGCTCCCTGCAGAAAAGTACTGAAGAATGAGATTTAGATTTAAAAACCACATACTCTATTTTTTTATTTCCTTTAGAAAAGCTTTAAGATAAGCCCTTTTATTCTAACTCCTTGATAAGGTTAAAAACTAAGTAAGTGCCTCAAAACATCATGACTGTGGTGTGTTGGATCTCAAGGGAACTTAGACATCGTCTTTTAATTAGCTCAAGGCCTAGAAAAATAAATACACAGATACTGCGAGAGATAGCATTACAGCTGTGGTTTATGACATACTTTTATTTTATGCAGTAAGAATCCACACACACACTCCTTCCTGGTTCCCTAAAGATGAGTGTCTGTAGTCTTGGAAAACATCCTTCCTTTAAATGTTTAGCTGGACCACAGTCATCAATGATATTTGTGTGTTTGTACTTTATCCTACATCACTGTATGTCTAATACACCCAGAGGTTTCTAGGTTTTAAGCTTGCAATGTGCAATTGTCATCAATCTAAGTTGTTGTAAGGGTTTTTAATTGTCATTTTTCTCTTTCATCTCATTTGGTCAGTTTATAAGAAAGTTTTGTGATGTAAATTTTAATACCTTTCTTTTAACCTAGAAATTTAAATTTGTGAATGGTAGCATTTTCTAATACAGTATTGATAGACATGTGTGAAGCCAATACACTTTTACATGTAGTTTTTTAAAAAGAATATTACAAAATGAAATATAAAATTATCATTAGTTTGTTTGTTTTTGAAAGTTTTTTAAATGCATATTTAAAAAGAAGACATCTAAAAACTCTGTATGTCTGCACTCATTTGAAAGAGGAGCATACATACTTCCCCATCCTCCTGCCTTCCAAATATCTTTATGGCCGTCACATATTTAGGCTTTTCTGCTGATCTTTATGTCGATCTTCATGATACTTCAAACACCATTTAATACTGATCTGAATGAGAACTGATCTGTTTGTGGCATTCTAAGAAAGTGGCGGAAGTGGTCGCTCACGCCTTTAATCCCAGCACTCAGGAGGCAGAGGCAGGCAGATCTCTGTGAGTTCAAAGCCAGCCTGGTCTACAAAAGCTAGTTCCAGGACAGGCTCCAAAGTTACAGAGAAACCCATCTTGAAAAACCAAAAAAAAAAAAAAAAAAAAAAAAAAAAAACTGAAAGATAATTGTAATACCATTGCAGAGTCCTATCATACAACATATAAACAGTTTTGTTTTTCTTCTTTAAGAAAATTTTGCATATAGACAATATATCATGACCATATCTACCCGTAGTTTTTCCTCTTTTTCTTGCTTTAGATCTTCTCCACCATATTTTCCTTCCCAATTTCATGCCTTCTTATAACAGGCTTTCTTTTGGGCCACCAGTGAGTTCCCAAACCATGACACAGAGATTTGTTATTACTTAAGAATGTTCGGCCTTATCTTAGCTCTTGATTTCATTTGCTTTTCTTTATCTGTGTTTTGCATTGGGGCTTTTTACCCTTCTTTCATCCTGTATATCTTACTTTGCTGTTTCCTCTGTTTCTGGCTGGTTGGTGGTTGCAGGGCTGTATCCCTCTCTTTTTCCCTTGTTCTTTCTTCTCTCTCTCTGGAGCCTAGATTCCTCTTCCTATTTATTCTCTGCCATCCCTGCCAAAAAGAGGCTAATGAATAATTTAATTAAGGATATTATATTAAGATATCCACATTGAAGATACTGCCTTACTGCATGGAAGTACATATGATAAAGAAATCCTATTCAATACAATTTTATCACTTTTACAGCATAATCGTACAGGATTGATACTTCTCCATCAGGGTAAAGACTGATCACTTTCCTTTGTAGCCAACAAAATTCCTATCTGGATATCAAGTAGCCAGACTGCTTGCTTTCAGCTCTATCAATATACAGACTTCCCTTTCAAGAAAGATATACAACGTAAGTTCCTAGTAAGATACAACATTATATAAAAGTTCTTTGAGTCAATCTTAGAGTCAATTTTTTTGTTTACTTTCAGGGATAACCTTAATCATGTTGATCCTGTTTTTAACACTCTAACTGAAAATATATCTATATGTATACAGTAGGAAGACCCTAGTAAGAACACGTAATTGATATTTACTCTTCTGAGAAATTCATTATTTCTGAACAGCTTCCTAGATGTACTTCGCTTTCATATTTATCAATATTTTCTGAACGTTGATACCAAATTGAAAGATTTATGGCAGTTGTTATTTGCTCATGGAAGTCTTTCAGTGTCAAAATTTCCCAAAAGACAGTGCTAGGAGATATAGAGCTATAACGGATAAGGTTCTCAATGCCTCTTCAAGTCTGGCAAATCTTTCCTGAAGATAACGTAGACCACTATATTCTAGGAAGCCGTCTAGTTCCCAGGTGTCTCATTCTCTTGCTTTAAAAAATATTCTCATCCATCCTAGTTTTCATTTAGTATTTGATTCTAAGTTCTTTTTTTACTCTTCCCCTGGGATTTTATTCTCATCCACTTGGCTTATTGGTTCTCTGATTTGAGGCGATTTAAGGTAATCTGGAAACAGGGTTATATTTTTCCTCTTTAGTTCTCTTCCTTTCTGCTGTAACTCTGGTGTCTGCATTCTGAATTCTTTCTTAAAAGCTTTACCTGAAATTGGCAACATAACAGGACTTTCAATTGTCCTATGAAATGATAGATTTCAGTATTTTCACTAAATCATCACATGTAATGACACAATTTGTCCAAAAACTGATGATTAAATGATGTTTAATTGAAAAGTTGTCTAAATATGGGTTTTAAATATGCCACAGTAAAATATTTGCTATTTTTCAGTTGTTTTCTTTTATTCTTAAAAATATATCTCACCTTTTAACCAGTTCTTTATTTTTAACTATTAAAGCTTAATTAACAGGATTCTGATAGGGGTTAAACTTGTTTAAAAAGCAAACTGATAAGCAGAGTTAGGTGTCTTCTCCAAAGACATAGACATGGTTACCTGTGAAACTGGTGCTGAAACTGATGTACCTCAATTCTTAAATGTGTTTACTGACACTAATAAATACCCCCATGCTCCCAACTTTTGCCCAGAGATCTTGTCTGCTTACAATTCCCAGGAGGATCTATATATGTTTTTCTATGGGCTCACTTTATTATTTAGCTTCTCTAAGATCGCGAACTATAGGCTCAATGTCCTTTGTTTATGGCTGAGATACCAATGATAATGGCACTGGGATTTGTTTCTACTGCATGTACTGGCTTTTTGGAATCCTAGTCTGTTTGGATGCACATCTTCCTAGGCCTGGATAGAGGGGAGGGGGGCTTGGACTTCCCACAGGGCAGGGTACCCTGGCCTCTCTTAGGACTGGATGGGGAGGGAGGAGGGTGAGTGGGAGAGCAGGAAGGAAATGGGAGGAGGGGAGGAAGTGGAAATTTTGAATGGTATTATTTATAAAGCAATAAAAATTTAAAAAAGCATATCCATCTAATTTAAGTCTTCTAGTTTGTAGATATTTGGATTGGTTAAACATTTTACAATTCTCTTAATTTAATAATTAACTCTGTTTTGTTCATGGGATACTCTCTTTCCTTATTTAATCCAATTGAAGCACTGCCTCAGTTGCGTTTTTATTTCTGTGATAAGACACCATGATGACAGCAACTCATAGAAGAATGAGTTTATTTTGAACCTTACAGTTTCATGGAATGAATCCGTGACCATTACTGTGGAAAGCAGGCAGGCTTGGTGTTGGGGCAGTAGCTGAGAGCTTAGATCATGAGTCTCATCTAAGCACGACACATAAAGAGCTCTCTGGGAATTGCCTGAGATTTGGAAACCCCAAAGCCCAATCCCAGTGACACGCCTCCTCTAATAAGTCTATCCTTACTATTCCTTTCTGAACATTTCTACCAGTTGGGAACCAATCATTCAAATACACGAGCCTATGGGTGCCATGCTTGTTCAAACCACCACAACCACCAGAGTTTCTGCTATTCTCTTATTCACGGAGTCACTCTTAACAGTAGATCATTCACGGAAAGCTGTCCTTGTATTTCACAGTTGCTGAAAATACCACTTCCTTCTACTGCAAGATTCTGTGGGGCTCATGACTCACAACTCAATGTGGAACCAAAATCTAAAGATACCCATGTAATTATTAATATCACAAAGTTATTCTTCATTTAAATGTCACTTCCCACTATATTCTCTGAGTTCTAGAAATGATTCCTCAGTTGAAGCCAAAAGTAAATATAATAATGAAATATGTATAAGTGTTTCCAGTACATTGATTAAGAATTTGCTAGTAAACAAGATTCAATTTCTATTTATACCCCCTGAAGTATATGTCCCTAGAATGTACAAGGATTTGAGTTCCATCATCAGAACAAGAAAAGTAAATAAATATACACATACATAAATAAATAAAAGTGGATTAAGTATAATTCAAACTGCTACACCAGAAATCAAAGGACCTTTGGCCCAGTGACCATTGCTAAAAGTAACCAGCTTTGTGGAGAAAGTATATGATAGGCTAGAACCCTCCTTATTACTATAAGTCAGGGGCCTGGTAGGTGAATAAAGGACAGATAAAACATCATGGTTATGAGTTAGCAGATACTGAAATGAATCCTGTTAAGGTAATCATGATTGTATACAAGAAACAGTAATTATTAGTCAAACATGGTGGATGGAACTAATAAACACAGGTAAAAAGCCAGAAGGCCCAATATGGATCTCTAAATGAACTGGTGGATTTGTAATGTTTTATAGTACAGTGTTAGTTTACTTTGATTTCTATTGCATTGATAAAACACATGACTAGCAACAACTTGGGCAGGATGGGATTATTTGGATTACAAACTGCAGTATTCTGGAGAAACCAAAGAAGGACCCAAAACAAAGACCACAAAAGAATACTGCCTACAGTATCTTATTCTCAAGGGCACCATAACCTCTCAATGATCTTATATTTGGAATGAAATTCAAGATTATTTTCAGAGTGGACAAACTACTTCAAACCATAGCACACCCTTTTAGCAATAAATATGCACGTGTTTGTTTATGTTACTGAAATGACTTTTATGGGATTTTATTGACAATAATACAACTGTTGCAATTGCATTACTCTTTCCTGTACATAGACCTAGATTTTAGGTCTGAAATTCTCATGGTTTGGGTAGAAGAGGGAAATAAGGGAAGGAAGTGACTACATAGAGAGGACAATGCTTTTCATTGTCTATTCGTGTATTCAGAGGTCAGATAATTGAGGAATACCTGTGGCCCCTCCACAGGTATTGATGATTTAAAGTGTTCTGATTTTCCTCTTTTCACATTTCTCACTACAAAATAAAAGAGAATCAGAACGACTCTCTGCCACTTAGGATATTCTATTCTCAAATGCAGGTAGTTTCAACTGAGTGACAGACAGTGCTTTTGTTTGCAACAGTCCAAAAGTATTGATTCCAAAGGTTACTGAAATTCTATAAACAACTGTCGAGAGGGGGAGTTTTATGCAAATCAAATAAGGTATTGCATATAGATGCTGCTTAAAACTGTATATTTTATCAGTATTACAATGAGAATTTTATAGATTATTAATCAATACGAAATCACACAAGAAAGATTGATAGAAGAAGGGGATAAGAAGAAAAGGAACAAGGAAGAAGAGAGGGAAAAGAAGAAATGCATGAGACCATCAATATTGGTGATATATACATGTTATCAAACCTAAATCCAATGGAAGCACAACAGTTGACACTCATTCGGAACTCTACTCTGAAACCAGAAATACTTCAGAAAATTCTCTAATTTATGAATTCCATTCTTGTTTTTCTTTTTTTATCCAATAACTATTGGTGTGGGAGAATTGTCTGTATTCTGTCAATCATGTTTCAAGTAAACGCCAATTGGCCAGGCAGGAAATATAGGTGGGAAAACCAAATAGGAAGTAGAAATGATGCAATGAGAACAGGGGAATTCTGGGAAGAAGGAAGTTGATTCCTCCTACTTCTGCCCAGACCACGGAAGCAGCAGGATGTGATCTGCTTCACTGGAAAAAGGTACTGAGCCACATGGCTAACATAGATCAGAAAAATGGATTAATCAAGATGTGAGAGTTAGCCAGTGAGAGGCTAGAAGTAATGGGCCAATCAGCTTTACAACTTATAGAGATCTATGTGTGATTTTCTTTGGGGCTAAACAGTTGTGGGGTACTGGGCGGGACAAAAACTCCAACAAACAAACAGACCCCTCCATGCTACAAACTATGCACAGTTATATGAACTATTTCCCAGTCCAAACCCACAGAGCCTAATATCATCTTGGTGTATATTCAGTTGGCATATGATCTGGTAGAGCTGGTATGGATCACATATGTCATTATGTTAAACAAATTAGGATACAGAGACTCTAATCCTGTGATATATTTTGTGATTTATTTGTTCATGTTATATATTTTTCAAAGGTTGAGTAGAATGAAGTTCTCCAAGAGGTAGAGTCATTTATGATTCTGTCTAAAAATAATGCAATACAAGAAAAATGCAATATCATGTTTAAATAAGTACATTACTATGTCTATATCATCACCATGGTTTTGGCTATTATAAGACCTTTTGAAAATGTAAGCTATAAATCTATTGTGAAATAATGACTGAAGACAGCATAAATCATAAATTGCTCTAGATAATTAGGTAAAAGTACAGATAAAATGAAGAACGATAAATAACCTTATTTGATTGATGGGCAGGTATACGTTGTAGTCATAAAGGAAAACTTCTTTCTGCCCATAGGAATAGAACCATTTCCATGAATTGGATGGTAGGATTGGCTTACACCTATGAGATGAAGGAATAAGCCATGGGAACCTGTGATTTCTCCAGCTTCTTGCCTGGTAATGCTCTCTAAGCTTCACTGCAGAGAAGGGATCATAATCTTTTGGAACAAGATTTTTTTTTTTTTGGATTAGTTGAGGAATGAGAAGCAGAATTTTGGAAAAGCAGACATGTCTAGAAATTTAGTCAAAAGATGAAAGAGGAGAAGCCACACAGAGAAAACTTCAAATATCTGCAGTACTGGTGGTGAACCCTCTTATTTTGGCTGATTTCTGAGTCTTTTTATCATTCTTGAAGGTCATTAAGGTTTAGAAATAATGACAGGAAAGTACTGTTTTGAGCAACTCCAAGACTTGTTTTGAAGGAGTATTTTCTTGTTCTTCTCTCTCTTTTTTAAGGTTCAGTTATTTATTATGCATAGAGTGTTTTGCCTCATTATGTACATGCCAGAAGAGGGCACCAGATCTCATTATAGATGCTGTGAGCCACCATGTTGGTGCTGGGAATTGAACTCAGGACCTCTGGAAGAGCAGCATGTCCTCTTAATCTCTGAACCATCTTTCCAGCTCCTTGGAAGAGTATTTTCATACCCACAAATCATAGAGAATTTGAGAGTACCTGAAGCCACCATTAGAATCCTGATAAGGATGCTTCCTCACTGACATGAATAAAAGGTTATGGATCTAACTAAACATGAGCATGGCTTAGATCAAAACTTAAAGGAATCAACCTAAATCTAGATAACTTTACTGTATTCCCAGACACCCTCAAAGAGAAGAGTGGCTGAAATTTATCAAATAAGACAGATTCTACTTACTCTAACCTTCTTTTACTACAATCTGCTAGACTTGTGAACAACATCATCTTGGATTTCCCAGCTTTAGACAAGTTCCTGATGAAATAAAACTGCATAAATAACTTCAGACAATATCATATGGAGCAGTAAAACAAAACTGCTAAACTCATGAAGCTCATAGATTTATGAGAAACAGCAAGTCCTTGGCCTCCTAAGACACTGGATTTAAAATTGTTTTCTTATACTGAAATAAACAACAGTAACCAGAGGTTTGTGGTTTGGAGGTGGCCAGAAAAAATAGTAAATCATGAAGATCTTACTAATAAAGTCTGCGGATGCAGGCTAGATGGCCAAGCATCACCTCTACAGAGGGATTCTGATTTAGATATGTGAGCATCTACTACACTTATCATGCCCCTTCTCCTCTAATTAGCATTGCTTGTATAGGGTAAAGATAACTTTTCCTCATACTTTTCTGCATCACAAATAATTACATATGACCTCTAAGAATGCTGCAGGGTTTGAGGAAGACTTCAGTGAAGAGATTTTGGAGATTCTTAGAATGAAGTAAATTTTCTTTCTGCAAGCGGGAGGGATATGAATCATTTTGTGTAAGATGGAAGATAACGAAGGATTGAAAATAGTTCTCAGAATATATTCAACTCCTGCAATCATCATGCCCATAACAGGAGTATGCTCCCCTGACTCAATGATATTATGCTAGGAGAGGAATAATTAATTATCAGAAATGCTTTGGCAGTGGGGCTGCTGTTTATGCCTTCAGTTGAGACCTTCAGAGGCTTCACAGTGCATGGCTTGCCAAACTTAGAGCTGAAGAACTCTTAATGAGAAGAAACCCAGGTAACCACTGTCTCTTTGGTTTTGGATCACTTTAAGTCCTGAGAAATAGTATCATACAACTGGCTTCCTGACAGCTGGCATGCAGATCAAGTGAGATATTGATGCTTTTGGATGTCACAGATATTTTATGGTTATAAATCATATGTTATTATCATAAATTACTAATGACTAATACTAATGCTAACTACTAATACTAATAGTATTACTAATACTAATACTTCTTGTACTCTTTCTACCTTAAGGCAGACTTGAATTGAAAATCCAATTCAAATTATATTTTTTGTAGACCCTCATAAGCTAAGCTGTACAAAATGAGTCTTACATGAGCAAATCAGAGAGAAACTCATGTGCATGTTGAAAATTTGGGTAACCTAGTGTATATTCTTGGCCTAAGTGAGCTTCAATTCATAGCATATGCATTGCCAGATAATATATGAATGCATATTTATTCTGATAGTTTCCTTTACTTGAGGTAAAATTAGGAAAGTTTAAGGATGTGATGTTAATTTTAGAGGAGTCTTGAATGATAGGGATGCATCATAAGGTTATGAGGAATTGTGCACCACAGAATAAATGACAGTGTCTCATGGATGTGAGTGTGTTATGACCTATAATTTTTCTACTTTTAAGTGGGGTTTTTCTTGTGCCTGGTACTCACCTTATAGGCTAAATTGGATGGGTAGCAAGCACCAGAGATATATCTGCTTCCAGATCCCCAGGCCTGGGGTTACAGGTACACATCTCCAGCCATGTATTTGAAAAAAGTCTCTTTCGATCACTGCAGCTTGCTTTTTTTCCCCTGTGGCTTTAGTGACATGCCCCTCAAGGCTAAGGAGCGTATTATTTCAGACTAAGCTTTGTCAGGATCTCTGGTACTAAAGCTGTGATGAAAGTCGGATATCTGGACTATAGTTTTACTCTACTATAATGCTATTCTTGATACCTCAGTCTTCAAATTACTGAATTATGAAACTACAGCTGGGATTTGTCATCAAAAATGAGAGGTAAGGGCTATGGTGGCGCACGCCTTTAATCCCAGCACTCGGGAGACAGAGGCAGGCGGATCTCTGTGAGTTCGAGGACAGCCTGGTCTACAAGAGCTAGTTCCAGGACAGGCTCCAAAGCCACAGAGAAACTCTGTCTCAAAAAAAAAAAAAAAAAAAAAAGAATCCCAGAAATGAGAGGTAAGAAAATCCTACATGTGAAGTCAATGAATGTGGCAGAAATATTATACTTAATTCTGAAGGACATGAATTTGAACTCAGTGGTCATGAAGCAAACCTCATAGCTTGAAGGAAATGTTCTTGCAGGTACTGTCTGTTCCTGTAGTGTAAGACATTTAATGTCTATATTGCACAGTCCAGCCTTTCTTCGGTATCCACTAAGTATCCAGCATGCTGATAGGACTCTATGGTGTGATGAATGACCTGGGCAGTGATGCAAGTGGCTTAGGCTGTTCATGCTAGTTTGTGAGCTCACCTAGTGAAGAATTCCTACTTCCTTCAATTACAGCTCTCTTAAGGTCCATGGAGTTTGAATTCATGGGGTTTTTCTTTAAGAAGGCTTCATTAATCCATGTGGTTACTTTATGTGGTTTTATCTCTAGTTTGTGACCATGACTGATATCTTTTATTACATCACATTAGCCTTTATGATTGTACTTATGCCATTTTTAGATTAGAAGCCTAAAAACTTCAGATCCAATAGTTTTACAAACTTGAATGTGCTAGAAATTATTAGACTCTCTTTTCTTCTCACTGTTCAAAAGTGGCACAAAATGTTGATTTTTTGAAGCCATTTAAAGAGAGATAAAAAAGCAAATGTAAGCATGCATGCATACATAATTTCGAATCAAACACGGAAACAAGATTCTGAACCAACGATATGTATCCAGTGAAAGCTCTTTAAAGGACTCTTAACCCAAATCGATGTAAGCTGTTGGAGACGTTTTTCCCTTTCTGATGCCAAAATATTTCCCCTCACTATCGCAATACATAGTTATGGTTCTCAAGACCCATTCACTTCAAAGGGAAAACAAGAAAAAGCCACAGATATCTGCTATCTCCCATGAAGAACACAGAAGCCCTCGTCGTTTTAATTCCATTGATTTCCTTTCTGTATGTCAGATGAGGATTTAATTATGCACTGCGGCTGCCTCATAAGCAATCATTTCAAATAACATGGTGGCTCTCGTGGAGGAAATGATTCATCTTCTTAATGTATTTGAAACTATGGCTTGAAACTATTTTAGACACTAGATTATAATTCTGTGTTATGCAAACTATCTCTAGATGCTAAAATTAATGTCGATAAGCAGCTTATGCAATGGGGGAAAATGAATGCTGGGCAAAGCAAAGCAAAAAATAAAGCTCTCCTTCCTGACTCTTGTGCAATCAGGACGACTGTGCGCTGCACATCTTAGTGTCCTCCCAGACACGACAGTCTTTTGTGAATCAAACAGAGGAAATAAAATGCCCACATTAATCAGAAAAGCTCTCTAATTCTGCTTGTCATTCCACAACTTTACTTTTATATATGGAAGATTTATATATTTCTAGAAAGATGAAGAAAGAAATATAATTTCACAATAATTTTCTTTAAAGATTAGTTTTGATTGTTTTGCTGACTTGTAGTGTTCAGGACAGTCAGAACCAAACAGAAATTAACATCAGAAAACTGTGGGCCATTGACTAACAAAAGAGTAATATAAAATACATATGTACACATATACATCTATTCAATTAATTAAAAAATTGATAATCTTCACACAGTCCAATAGAGATTAAAAATATTTACAGGTCCAAAAATTAAAAAGAAACATTGTAATGAGTTATTACAATGATGTTTTTACTGTCGGGATGAAAGTACAATAGTGGAACAGGATATCTCATGCACTTGTATCAATCTCATCACAGCAGCATTAGTTTCACATATTGTTGAAATAGGAGCGGCGGCGGGGCTGCGTCCCCAACACCCTGGCCGCTTGGCTAGCTTATGCCCGAAATAACAGCACACAAACTGTATTCATTTAAAGAACTGCTTGGCCCATGAACTCTAGCCCTTACAGGCTAATTCTCGCACCTGGACTAGCCCATTTCTAATGATGTGTGTAAGCACCCCAAGGTGCGCTTACCGGGAAGATTCTAGCCTAAGTCCATCGTGGGTCTCAGCTTCATGCGTCTGCCTCAGAGCGCAGAGCTATCGCGTCTACCCGGGAGGGCTGAGCATGGCGTCTCTCCAGGAGCAGAGCAGAGTCTGACCTCACTTCCTCTTCCGCCCAGAATTCTATTCTGTTTACTCCTCCCATCTAGGTTCCAAACCATGAAGCCAAGCAGCTGGTTTATTATAACTTAACCAATGAAATCAACAGATTGATATATGACACTCCCACATCAACATATAAAAATTGCTTTCTGAACTCCTTAGGATTGAAAAACGATATAGTAAATGCCTATGGAAACTCAAAACCTACAAAGGCCATTGGAGAAGCCTGACCACCAAAGGGTTTCAGGCTAGCAAAATGTGGTTCTAGGTACAGAATCTAAGTTGGTCCATTAATTGTGGATTTAGTAGATTCCCATTAGATCCTGATACTTGACCATTGTCCATTTTACTCAAGAAAACCAATGTAGCTCACGCCTTGGGTACCCAGGCTACTGACTATGGTTCCAGTAATGGCTCTGAACAGCTCTGTATCTCAGCTCCAGCTCTTTCAAGTACAGTATCAGAGCAACTTTCTGGTATTCCTGCAGTCATAACAGATGCAAAGCATTTATCTAATTATTATTTCATTAATAATAACTCAGGATTCAGTTATTGGGGTAAAACCTGATTAATCAGATAAGTGGTATAGAAGTGACCAGTGACTTCCTCTCTCTCCTTCTTCAAAAGGGCCCAGCATTTCTCTAAGCCAATTCCTACTAATTTTGGCTAGCTAGTAACTAGCTCTGCCCTCTTATTCAAGGTAAACTTTATTGTAAGTCTTGGGAGTGTCAGAATGAGATCAAAATATCTCACAACACAGATGAAAGAGCTCAAGTAATTCTGTGTTCCTTTCAAATTCAACCCAGAATCATTACTGCCAGTGCAGACAGCTGCTTAGTGATAAAGCAACAGATCATTTGGGGACCTGTAGGAAGTCTCACCTGTAAAGAATAGCTGGTTACATGAGCTTGCCATCTGCATGCATTTGAGTGGATTCCTGTTCTAGTTTTGTCTCTACTTATTAAGGTTCTAGAGAGAAGCTACCAAGAGACCATTCAGGAACTCACATTCACATACCGTCATGCTCACAGGCTTGCCAACTGTGGAAACCACTTGGGACCCAGCAGGAGCCATGTGATCAAGTTTTCACATCAAAACTTTGAAATCTGGAAGGTAATCATATCAGCTTGGGAACCAAAGGAAAAAAAAGAATATTTTTAGCAGTCTATCAAACTCTGTGTCTTTGAATGTGTATGCAGGAATTAATTTGAGGCTGTATGAATAATTGAGAATCAGCAAACATTGGGATAGCAAAAGAAGCTTAAAGAGCTCCAATTAGGCTAAAAATGAAAATTTGATGAATAGTTAACAATAATGATCCTAAACCTTAATTAGATTCAAAATAGCATATATTGATAACTAAATGAAAATAGACAATTCACTAGCAAAATTAGAAGCTTGATAAAGATATAAATTATTTTTTAGAAAGAACTAAACAGAAGTTGGTGAGCTAAAGCATACGGGAGCTCTAATAGGAGAACTCATTCAAGCAGAGATAATAAGGGACATCAAAGACTAGTAATTTTAGTCATCAATTAAAGCAATAAACAAGAAAATAGTTACAAAAAGAAAAGAAAAGCACAGGGAACCTATGGAGCTCCATCAAGCATAGGAAGGTGTAGATTTCAGAAGTCTGCAAAGAAGAAAATAGGATTTCTGTTATTTATTTTAAATACTAGTTACTGAAAGCTTTTCAAATCACAAGACAGCTATAGACATCCAGATTTATGGAAATCAGAAAGAGTCCAAGTAACAAAAACTCAAATTATCCCAAGACAAAGCCACGTTGTCAAAAGCAGACTTTTGACAACAGCCAATAGCCAACAGCCCTCATTTCAAACCACATAAGCAGACTTCTCAGGAAAGACCTTGTAGGCTAGACAAAGGTTAAAAGGAACATGCAAAATTCCAGAATAACCTTACACATAAATGGAAAGACAAGATGTTACCAAAGCAACACACACACACACACTCCTCAAAGCTGATGGAGATTAACCACATGATCTGCCTTATCTAAAATTTAACTTTGAATTGACCGAAAGTTGCTGGAAGGAAAACATAAGCAATACCAGTATGAAATATATGAAATCACTGGTAATGTGAATACATAGTGGATTTTAAAATGCTCTGTCACACTGATGGTGATGTATGAATATCTTTTGACAGTATTGTAAAAGTTATAGTATAAAAAGAATTAAAATACAGATACAGAAATTTGTTAATAGTTTACAACACAAAAAATAGGTTGTGTTATCAATAGTACAAGTTAAAGTGTAGAGTTGTTTTATTCCCTAATTTATTTATAGGCATTATAAAAACCCAGAAAATTAGATAATAGAACAATCTTTTTCTTTGAGTGGTGGACCCCTGCTGTTCAACTCTAACAGACTGTGAGGTCTTCAGAGTCTTTTAAAGTATATTTGTTTTATTTTCAAAACAGCTTTAGATCCATAGCCAAATTAGACGGAAGTCAGAGTTATTCACTGAATGCCACTTAACCTTATAAAAACTTCAACTCTTGAAATCTCATTGCAGAAGCACGCTCCTTGCAACTAATGAAGATATACTGACACATCATGATTGCTAAAATTTACAGTTTATATAAAGGTTCATTCTGTCCTGTCATAATCTTTTTTATTTATTTTATTTTTTTTATTTTTCCATTCAAAAAATTATACTTCCTCCCCTCCTCCCATTAAATAAACTTGAAATTTAAGAAATATTTATTTTAGTTTATGTGCATGAGTATTTTGCTTGCACCTATTATATGCACCACATGAGTGTTTGATACCTCTGAGGTCAGAAGGCATCAGATTTCCTGTAACTGTATTATCATGTTTATGAGCTGTCTGGTAGGTGTTGGGAATCAAACTCTGGTCCTCTGCAACAGCAATAAATGCTCTTAAGCACTGAACTATTCGTTTTCCCAGACCCTGGTATAATGTTTTAATGATTTCAAACAAAAGAGGGAAAGATATATTTCTGAAAATTTAAAATGAGTAGAAGATGGCATAACATATTTAACTGTTCACTGATCCATAACTGGTTCAAGCTGGAGAAATCAATGACAATTATGACAATTACTTATGCTTTGACAAGTCTCTGATAATAAATGCAATGATGTGGTGGATAGTAGTTTGTCTCCAGGGAGAAAAAATTGGATGACTTGCAACATGGGGAGTGGTCCTTAAGCAAACTCAGGATTGTAGTGCAGCTCTTCAGAGAAGAGATCTCTAACACCAAGCACGTCTCTAAGCATGCAGGTTAGTTCCGTCACCACACAGCGCAGATCTTGTCTTTCCGCAAGAGAATATGCTCTTACAAGAACCACAGTAAAATCCCAATTCCTTTGGAGACCATGTTACACTAGTTCTTAGTTTTGTACTGAGGCACGAATCTAATGAGTAGATGGACAGAAAATCTTAGCTATCACCTTTAATCAAACACTGTGTGTTTGTCCCTGCTGCCCAGACAAGAATTATAACACAGAAACTATATTACAACACTGTTTGGCCAATAGCTTATGTATATTCTTAGCTAGCACTTACATCTTAAATTAACCCATTTCTATTAATCTGCATATCACCATGAGGCTGTGGCCTACTTGTAAAATTCCTCTATCTGTCTCCTTTGGCAGCTACATTGGCATCTCCCTGACTCCACTTTCTTTCCTCCTCTATCTCTGCTTGGAATTCCCGCCTTTTACTATATTCTGCCCTGCCATAGTCTAAAGCAGATTTTTTATTAATGAATGGTAAAAAAAATATATTTCTATCATACAAAGGGAAATCTTTTTTGAAGATACAGAAATAGCCATAAAAGGGAATACTCCCTATTTTGAACTTAATATATTAGAAAGACAGACAATTCTTTAATCTTTTACATTGTAACAAAGATCTAACAGAGTGTCATCTATTGAACATATAAAGAGTACAATAATATGGAAAAAGGGAAATCTTACATCAATCACCTTGAATGATGAGAGTGAATGAAACACCCAGAGGAGATACAGCATCCACATGGTAGAGGGAAAACTGACTCCTAAAAGTTGTTCAGTGACTTCCACATGTACACTTATGCACACTTGTGCCCACTCACATATGCGCAAAACTCAGAATAAATAAATAGATATAAAATTGAAGTGGATAAATGTTGGGAACATTTTTTAAAATTAATGTATCGTTTTCAGGACCTGGAGTTGTGACTCAGTGGTGGAAAGCACTTGCTGTTCTTGCAGAGGGACCGTTCTTGGCTCCAGTACCCACACTGTGGCTTATAACCTTCGGTAGATTCAACTCCTGTGGGATCCAGTTCCAGGCCCTAGCAGGCAAAACATGCATACACATAAAATAAAAAATATACAAATCTTTAAAAAATGAAATTAGTTGTAATATGTTAAACCAAATTTCCATGTTTAAAGGTTATTGCAGCATTTTAAAATATGACAAACTCATGCTATGCTGAATAAAAAACATTGAGCCTCTGTCTGAAAGACCAGATTTCCTATAGCAATAATTAACCAACTAATAAATTCATTCATTCATTCACTTATTCATTTCATCTCTTCTGAGAGTGTTTACATGCCTGTGTATGCATGTGGTTTGCATGTGCAAATGCATATGTGTTTGCTTATCGATGCATCTGCACATGCATGTATATGGGGACCAGAGAACAGCCTTAGGTATCATTCCTCCTGTGCTATTCACCATAGTTTTTGAAAAAGAATATCACTGTTTAGAAACTACCCCATTAAGTTGGATTGGCTGGAGCTCCAGGAATCTGTCTGCCTTTCCAGTGATGGTATTATAGACACACACCACCTTACTTGTCTTCTTCACATGGATTCTGGTTATTTAACCTAGGTTCTTATGTTTGCCCAGCAAGCACGTTATCTTCTGAACTCTCTCCACTCCTGAGGTAGTATTGTGAGTTTTTTTTTTTTTTTTTTAAAAAAAAACTTATTTAGTATGTGTGAGTGTTTCTGCATGGGTTTGGGTATACCTATGTCGAGGTTGGTGTGGAGATCAGAGAGGAACTTGCAGAATTTGGTCATCTTCTTCCACCATCTGGATTGTGGGGATTAAAATCCAGGTTATCAGCTTTGCACTAAAAATACTTCCGCCATGGTTCATCCTTCTGCTCTCAAAAGAAGTGCTTTAAACACCAAACTTGACAATGAAGAGCACCGAAAGGTGTTAAATGATGATGACATGTTTTATTGGGAATTTAGCAGCTCATTACAAAATTACCTACTCCTCAAATGTTTTTAATCTTCTCATTGTAAATCTTTTTATAAAATTTGAATTTGTTTGGATGCTGCTATGTGTTAATGAAAATACCATTTCTCAGACATTCGTGGGGGAGGTACTGTTCTCATTGCCAGAAGGAGTCATTAAAAAAGTTTTAATCATTCTGCCACAGGGTTATATATTTTTCCAATGTTATATAAAGAATGAATTAATCATTTAAATAGACTCATTAAATACACAGATGGACTGTGCATCTCTCTATTGCATTAAGAGTCAGATTTCATAGGCTCTTTGGGGGCAGAAATACTAAAGGATAGCATTATTTTTAAAATGTACATAGTTCCTAACTTCATGAAGTTGCTTGCAATCAGGAGATATACTATGCTATTATATGTGAAATGATTATTTAGTTGTAGGTACAAAATGTAACTATGAATAAAAATTCCCAATGAAACCTCTGTTAGGTAGATTGAAATAGTGGTTTCTGCAACATCACATACTGCAGTGTTTCACAGTTTAAAGTACTGTTCATTAGTTCATACTTGTGCTTCAGAAGCTTGAGGAGACAGGTATGTCACTCCCACAATAATGGATGTTTCAGCTGATGTGCTGCCAATGTATTAAGAGGGGTAAAGAATCCAAAGACAGCTCACAACTCAATTACTGGTGAGAAGCCTGAGTCCATATCACATTAACCCTTCCGCAGAGCTTGCCTGGTGTCTTCATGGAAGAGGTGCCCAATTCCCTCTGAAAGGGGTTAGGAAGGTGGCTCAGTCATTGCTTGCTGGGCAAGCATGAAAATCTGACTTCAGCTTCAAAGCATGGAATAAACAGAGAAAAAATAGTACTCAGGTGAAGTGGTTTGTACATGTATTCAAAGCAGTGGTACAATGGAGATAGGAGGATCTGAAGGACTTGGCAGTCAGTATATCTAGTCAACTCAGTATCCTTCCTCAAAAAGTAACAGAGAAACTGAGCAAAGATACTGACCTCTAGCCTTCACACTTTTTCACACACATGCACACACATCCACAATGACATGTGTACATGTTATACACATACACATATAAGTAAAATGATGAAAATGATGGTCTTAGTAAAATTAAATTAAGTGAAGTAACTCAGGATAAGAGAAGAAAAAAAAAGATGTTTTCTCTCATATTATAAACCATAACTTTAAATCTGTATGTATGTGCATATTGTAACTACACATTTATAGTACAATATGTAGTGTGTATGTATGTATGTATGTATGTATGTATGTATGTATGTATGTATAGGGTTAGAGAGATGATTTGGATATTGGTTGCTGTGCAAGAAAGAGAATCTGACTTTGGATTCCTAGCACCAAATGAATAACAACAGCAACCAGGTACAGTGCTATGTGTTTAAGGGGTGGGTATGGGAAATATAGAACACAAAGTTTATGAAAGTAAATGGAGAAATATTGGAAGATAGAGGCTGCAGAATTCATCGTGAGCAGGGAGAAAGGAAAAAGGAGAAGGTATGTGCCAGGTGTGTGTACAAAAGTCCCACAAGGTATTCTTGATTTATTTATTATTCTATGGCTAATATCCACTTATGAGTGAGTACATACCACATTTGTCTTTATCGGTCTGGATCACCTCACTCAGGATAATTTTTTCTTTTTGGTTTCTTAGAATTGCAGGACCAAGTCCCTCCCAGGGAGCTCTTGGCTGGAGAGCTGCTAGGGAGTGGCCTCCCAGAGGCACAGACAGAGCGCCACGTGTGTGCTTGCTTTCTGCTGTTGAGTTGAACACTGGATCTCTTGGTTTAGATCCTAATTGGACTGGTTTTATTCCGTGTTTATACCTATTTTTCTTCCATCCGAATCTGTCCTCTGAATCACAGGATTTGGTAGTAGAAACTATATATAATAAAAATGATTTATATCACAATCTGTTGACATATATAAAAGAACTATCATATTTCTGCGAGTTGTGTTAAGAATGGTTGTTATCGGAGGACTCATTTAGGGATAGGCTATTTGCAGGCATTTCTGCTGGAGCTCTCAATTACACTTCAGGCAGGAAAACATTTCCTATGTCAAAAGTTATTACTCTCTTTTCAAGATATGTGAACACACATACACACAGAAATACACATACACACACACCCCTCAGACTCAATCCCCCTTATTGAAGGCAGGCAAGATAGCAGACCATAATACACAAAAGCATTCTCTAGGATTGGGTTTCCAGTCCCAGTTGTACAATTTTCATCAAGGAATGTGTTTGATGTTAATGAGGCCACATTCCTGACCTGTGTGAAAAATATTGCAATTATGGAAAATTGATAATGGATATGCTTTTGACTCCTAATAATTCTATTCATTTCATCTTCCTAATCATATAATTACTTCCCACTCCAAGATATTGACTCTACTGGAGTGGCATCTTAATCAGGACTCTTTTTTAGTGGCACAAATCTGGGTGGAAGATAAAGGCAATAATCTTACTGGCATGAGGGAGTTGAGCTACTCAATGACAACGACAGCTTGAGGTTCTCCGAAGGAATCAATTTGGTTTTCCTAGTTATATTCTTGTCAGTCTTATCCTTGTCATGTTAAACAAACAAACCTCCATGACTACCCATTACACTGGAATCTGTTTAAGGAAAAGTAAAGAACCTTCAACAGTGTGTACACAGGTGAATGTTTTAGTGATGGGGACTGAACTGTTCAAGTATCTGCTTATAAATTCATTTTTAAAAGATTTGTTATTTTTTATGTGGTGTGTGTGTGTGAGTGTGTGTGTGTGTATGTGTGTGAGTGTGGGTGCCCACAGAGGCCACAAGAAGCATCAGATCCTTTAGAGCTGCAGTTACAGGTAGAGATGACTTGCTCTGTGTTGATGCTGCCATCAATCACCTGTAAGAGCATCAAGTAAGTGCTTTGAACCACTGAGCCATCCCTTTAGCCCTGGCTTATAAATCTTTGCAGTATCATGTTCTTGGTATACTTAAGAGATTTTTTTTTTGCTCAAATACTGTGCATCTATGTTACTTGTCTTTCCACATATATGCATATATAATGTATATACATGTGTGTATTTGGAATATACTCACATGTGAGATCAGAGGACAAGTTGTTATACCCATTTCTGTCCTTTTACTATGTGATTCCTGAGATCAAACTCATGTGGTCAGACTTCACAGCAATAGCCCTACATGCTGAATCATCTCACCAACACATAGGCTCTGGTTCGTTTTCAATGGCTATTCACTGGGAGGTCTAGTGAATTGTGAAATATTTGTGTCTGAAATTCAAAGAAGAAATTATATTTGAGACGGACCTCAGAAGGGGTTGCCCTCTTTACAAATAACCTTTTGAAAGAAAATTGAGGTCAAAGTGAGATTATCATTGCAGTATATGCTTGTTGATTATTTTTATTAATTTGAATATGTCACTGAACAAACGACTTCTAAAACTGGGAAGTTCTATATTATGCAACTATAATAGAAACGTGTTAATTCACCAGAAACTTGATTTTGTGTAATAATGAACATTTGACAACATTTTTAGAGTTAGTCACTGTCATCTAGCAGAAGTACTCTAAATTGTGACCAGTGGTCAAAGAGTTGATTATCTCCTGTGAATATTTGCTATATCTTTGGAGCAAAGAGATTATCATCGAAATATTTTGTTTTGTCAAACCAGGTTCCACATTCATATTTAGAAATGTATATTCTTGGAATAAATCAGAAAGAAATGATCATATCTACTATTTATATAAAGATAAGTTGTTGTGTTGTTAACAGACACACACACAGACAATTACACCATCTGAATGTCTGTAGGCATGCATCTTTTCTAGATACAAGAAAATTTTGCGCCCGGTGGTGGTGGCGCACGCCTTTAATCCCAGCACTCGGGAGGCAGAGGCAGGTGGATCTCTGTGAGTTCGAGGCCAGCCTGGTCTACAAGAGCTAGTTCCAGGACAGGAACCAAAAGCTATGGAGAAACCCTGTCTCGAAAAATTCAAAGAAAGAAAGAAAGAAAGAAAGAAAGAAAGAAAGAAAGAAAGAAAGAAAGAAAATTTTGCCTATATAAGTTTAATGCTCTTTTACTTTTACTTGCTGTTGTGGAGATAAGACATGCTAACAAAAGAAACTTAAAGGAGAAGAGGGTTTTTGGACACCCAGTCCCAGGTTATGGTCCATCGTTGTTGGGAAGTCACAGTAACACACACTTGAAAGAGCTGTTCACATTGCACCCTCTACCAACAGCAGAAAGCAATGGGTTGATAATGTACACAGACTAGTGCTCAGCTAGTCTCTACTTTCATTCAGTCCAAAGTTTAGCCCATGACGTGGTATAGTCCAAATTTACATCAAATAACCCTTGTCTTGTCACATTAACTAACTCAGTCAATTAAATCCCTCACCAGCATGCTCATAAGCCAACCTGATCTAGATTATCCTCCTGTGAGACGCCCTTCCCATCTGGTGATCCTGACTGTGTTGAGTTGACAATTAAAACTAACCAACACACATAACACATTTCTTTGTTTATTTTTACTATCCCCAGGTATGTTAGATACTGAATGTCAGTTGGTGAGGGTAAGGAGGAAACTTCTGTCTTTAGCAAGTCTTGAATTTATCTCCCAACTTCACCCTGGGGATACTGTGGCAGCCTTGCCAGTTTCCACTCATGCCACACTGTCCAAACTGTCCCAATGTTCCTGTTACTGGCATCTCCTCCTCCAATTATGTCTGTTCTTGTCTTTTCACTGCTTTAAGATGTGACTTGTGAGCACTCTTATCCAGGAATGTCCTGGCTTCGAATGGTCAAACTGTTTTTCTTTTTCGGAGACAGGAGTTTGGACTCGGAAGCCCATGGCTTACCCATCTGAGTTTACCAACAAAATTGCCAATAATAGGATGACTGAGACCATAATGTGCCTTATAAACTCTCTGCTGTAATATTTGATTGAAGTATTTGCTAACTAAATGTAGAACTTAATGCCAATAATTTCACCCAATTTTTGTCTTTTACAACTATCAATTTTAGAGCATATTTCCTAATTGTCTTTTAAAATATATTTTATATATTTTTGAGTCTGTCAACTTCTTAAGAATATGTCTGAGTGCATCTGTAGACACTTGGCATCACACCTCTCAATGGAGTAGAGAAAATTTAAGGTTTAAATAGTATTTACACGTGAGTGTTTACTTTAATCCTAATAATTTTCAAATAGAACTGATATTGTTTAAATGGGATGGTTAATGTAATCAGGATTCAACACCTATTCATAATTTTATGTAATGGCAGAAAGATACTTGTAGGGTTGTTAATAGATCCTGGTCCTAAAAATGTCACCTTTAGCTGAAGCCTGCACTTCAGCATGATCTTTCAAGGAGACTGCACCTGGACTTTGCAGAAGCATGCTCCCAGATTTGTATATGGTTTGCATGTTTGTAGTGACAGCTAAATCCTGCTTTGGGTGATGTTTTCATCTGTTCCCTGATGGCACTCATTCTTTGATTTGTTTTTCTTTTGACAATCCACTTTGAATAACTTTTCCTAAACATAAAAGGTGATTTCCATATTTGCTAATCCCAAATTTACTATCTGACTATACATATCTATTAATGGTCTTGGAATGGGGCAGAGAATGAATCAGAATGCATAATTTGAGTTAACCCTGGTTAGACGATTTAGTTTGCTTCTTGTTAGAAGCTTAATCCAATTTTGTGAAGAACTGATAAACTCATTTATTTGATAGAAAATGATCCTGTTGCAAAAATCAGTTATATTCCTCCAGTTATTTCATTATGAGGTATAACAGCATGTAAAATCTTAGGAAATAGTATTTAGTTTCATTATTTTTTCTCTTATCAAATTCTACAAAATGTGAATTCTGCTCAATAAAAACTTTGGTATTATAATAAATGTGAATCTCATTTGGAGGATGATTAGTTTTGCAAATGAGGCCTTCTGGCATATGGGAAGGGGCTTGTATCTGAGAATTAGTCGTTCTAGGCTCACATATCAACCTCACTGCTGATATTGATTGCATTCAGCAAATTATTCTAGTCCCATCAGTAGCCCAGTTAGCAAACTTGTCCAGTGGGTAAATATTACACATTGCTACCTATTTTCTGCATTAATTCTTCTACTAATTGATAATATATTTTTCCCTGGGATACTATGCTTCTATAAAATATATCATCTATATTTTCATGACTTCAGGGAGAGACATAGCATCCCTTAAATTCTTAATATACAAATTTGTTTTGAAAAGCTATTGGCTTATTCAATCTAAAGCATTAATGAGCTCAGGCAAACTAAATCTAATTAAATAAAAATTTATCCTGAAAAATTTTATAATGATATCCAAAGAATATCAGACCATGGAAAGGGAATGGATTAACTGTATCCAGTGTGCAATGGCCAAAGAGAGCATCTTCTGGCATCTGACAGCTTTCACTTATTTTTTCTGTTTGAAAATGACATTCTAAGGCCCCTCTTTTACTAGCTTTATTTTTCAAACTGCAAATGCTGGCATTCGTTTTTGGAAAATATAAATAGTCCAGTGTGATTGAGGCAATGTTTCAAGCCATGAATTTTTTGATACAGTAAGCTTGGAGTGCTATAGTGAGTGTATCAGCATCTCAAAAGACGGGATGAAGGACAGTCAAAATTGTGGCTTCCTACTCAGATCATGTTTCCCATTCTTTGTGTAAACATTCTATTACTTCATAATGTTCTGCTTCTTTCAAAGACAGATATTTTGAGAGAGTGGCTCTGCAAACATGGCATGCTATCTATCTTATGGGGAGCTCCCTGAGAGTCACAGCATGGGAGGTGGGTAGAAGGAAGAAGGCAGAAGCAAATAGTTTTTAAACTATTGCCAGGGTTACAGCATGTATTCCTGACTCCTCCTCATCAAATACCTCTAAATAGGCCCCCAGATTTTGACCTATTTGTCCTCAGATTAGTTGTTTGCCCTTGGTTGTACATAGAGAAAAAAAAAAAAAAAAGAAAAAAAAAAACAAAACAGCTATCCAGTTGGGAGGATTAATGATCTGGAGCTGGCAAAATTTCCTTGAGCTCTGGGAAATTAACAAACAGTTATGGGGTATTTGAAACTGACAGAAGTGCTATATTTTGCCTTAGGAATTTAAAGTTCTTCCTGAAGTCAAGGATGCAACACATTTCTTGCAGCAATCTGCTTATGGTTCAAATCCGGAGGTATGAATCTCTTGTGATTCCTAACGTACAACGTTCAGATTGAGCATAGTGAGGGATGCTTAAGGAGATTTGCTTCCTTTTATAAAACTGGACTTGTTTACTATGAATGCCTTTATTACAGACTTGGTAAGATTCTGTTTGTCTCTTTGTTATTTTAGCTGTATTACAATGGAGTGCAGCCAAACAATTAACTGGAAATATTGAACTAAATCTGTAGCTCAAGTGAAAGTGAAAATATAGCTCACAGGTATTTATTCTCAGGGTCGTAATCTAGAAGACAAAACCACTAAAATTTCACATTCTCTCCCCAAGTATGTGGTGGCTAGGTTTTAACTTATTTTAAATTTCTTAGTTTTTACCTTCCCTCTGAAGGACAGAATTGAACAATGGCTAGAAATACTCAACTCTGTACAAAGGTCTAGTGCCTGACAATATGATTGAGCCCTGTGCATGAAAAAATTGATTTATTCATGTGCTATGTTAAGTACTTTCAGAATTATCTTTGCTGGATGTTGGGATAAATAATGCATTCTTGACAATTATATTCATCCCGACATGTCACAGAATGTCACAATCTATCAGTCCTAACTAAAGCATGATGCCCGTTTTCCCATCTCCCTCCATCCCCACCTCTGCTCTCTACCGTCACATCTATAAACTATGTAACTACTGTTGCATGCTACCAGTAACAGTACCTGAATTCTTTCCATCTTTATCATTTTGTGAAGGAATTATTAACCACCAGGATATAATCATTCATACTTTCTCACTTTTTTAGTTAATTCTAACTCCTTTAAGTAGCTCTTTAAAAAGAAGATAAAGAACATAATTTGCATTTGTTTTTTATTTTATAGTTCCCAGTAAGTCAAATATATTTTCATCTTAGGTGACAATCAATAAAATTCTTCAGAGAGGAGAACCAAATTTTTCCGCATAGATTTTTACTATTAATAAAAGAACTTTACAAAATTTAACTTGGAGAAAATATTAAAAAGGAGTTCTTTGCTTTATATTTTTGGAGGTTAATTTTTATGGAAATTTGTGGCTTTGTAAAAATAAAGACTCCCAGAGAACAATAGTTCTAAATTGTTAGATGCCATTTAATAAAGACTTTTGGGGGAAATCTCTACTTTTGTTGGTTCAGGGGAATTACTGATGACTGGACAAGGGAGTTGAATAATTTGACTCTAGTTGGTTACATTTTCATGGGACACAACACTTTTTTTTTCATTTTCTGTTTTTTTTATTAATTTTTTTAATTAAAAATTACGCCTCCTCCCTGCCTCCCTTTTCCCTCCCTTTCCCCCCACTCCCCACCCCTCCAGTCCAAAAAGCAGTCAGGGTTCCCTGCCCTGTGGGAAGTCCAAGGTCCTCCCCCCTCCATCCAGGTCTAGGAAGGTGAGCATCCAAACTGGCTAGGCTCCCACAAAGCCAGTACATGCTGTAGGATCAAAACTCAGTGCCATTGTCCTTGGCTTCTCAGCAGTCCTCAACTGAACACAACACTTTTAAAAACATGGTTCATAACTCAACACAGAAATAATTAATAAGACCATTAAATTCCAATCTTTAAAATGGAAATTAATTAATATAAGGGTGTTAGGAATATTTCTTAATATTAGCCCCTGACGACGCAAAAATTCCCAATCAAGACAAATCAAAACAAGCCGAATTAAAAATATCCAGGTTTAATGGGAGATCTGCACTTTCTGGTGGCCCTGAGGAGGAAACCTAGAAACCGCTGAAAAGCGACCCCTCAAGAAGAAAAAAGGGAGACCACATGTTCTTCCTTTGGGGGATCACTTAAGTACCCTGGGGAGTGGTCCTGACTCCACCCCTAGGGAGGGGTCAGGACCTGGCCTGCTGGGATTTGAAATCCAGACCAGGCCTGGGGGCTGGGATAGATGCAAGGGACTGGGATCTAAGCTCCCAACATAACATTAACTTAACAAAGGGGAGGTGCTTAGTTTTACCACAAGTAGATATGCCATGCTTTGTTGACACCCTTGATAAGCCTGCCACTTTTTGAACAGAAAGAGGAAAAGTGGATTGGTGGGGGAACAGAAGGGAGGGGAAAATTGGAGGAGGAAAGGGAGGAAAAACCATGGTAAGGATAAAAACTAACTAAATAAATAAAACTCAAAATAAAAAAGCTATTTATTGATATCAGTAGCAACTTTATTAAGTAATTTTTTCTTAAACTACTGGCTAGAAGACTATTATATAAGGTATTTATATTGCTGTGGGTGAAACTTCATTTAAATAGGAAATTATGACTATGTGCCAAATTTGGGAGTAATATACATCAGTGTAAGAAAGTAGATACATTTGATTGTCCCTTTGTAAAGATAAAATATTTTTAAGAAAAATAGAAAGTATTTAAAATGCAGTAATTTTCAGTTCCTACCTGTACCATACTGTGAGTTACTGGAATTCTGAATGCTGTCAGCCAAAGAGGACTGAAAAGTATCAGGATAGTAGAACAAATCCTGTAGCAAACAGATATAGATGTTGGAGTTGATGTTTGTCGCACAGTTGTGTAAATTTTGATAAAAATGGCTAAAATTTGAGCAAAAGGTTGACAACCATGTGGAAATTAAGTCTGAACATTCTTAACATTTAAACTATCATATAATTTTTGTTTTATTTGACTTAAATTAAAATCCAATAGATATGTGGAATATTTATGATATTTATAGCACTTGTGTCTTATTGAAAGTTTAGAGTTAAATGTAACAAAATAAAACACAAGTCCACATATTTTATGAGCCTTTCAGGGCATAAAACCCAGAGAACAAATGAGCAAACAATACATTTTCCTTAATAGGAAGTATCATTCTATTTTTGTGTAGAGATGCTATTTGTCAACTCTCATCAACATAGTCCTAGGATGTTCTATTGCAGCATCCAGTGAAGGTCTCAGTTTAGTTGCTTATATAGGTGTCGTTCCATTTCTGCTGAGGAATTAGCATCACTAAATATAGATTGTCCAGGTGATCTGCAAAGCTATAAATATTTCTTTTTAACTATTTTTATTTAAAAGTTTTTTTCAATTTACATACCTACCATAGTTCCCCCTTCCTCCCCTCCCACTCCCCCTGTTCTGAGCCAAATAATCCAATTAAGAATGGGGTACAAATCTGAATAGAGAATTTTCAACAAAAGAAATGCAAATGGCCAAAAACATTTAAGGAATTGCTAAACATCCTTAGTCATCAGGGAATTGCAAATCAATGACTCTGAGATCTACCATCTAATACCTGTCAGAATGACTAAGATCAAAAACACTGATGACTGCTTATGATTGTAGGGATGTAGTGTTAGGTGAATACTCCCCCACTGCTGGTGGGAGTACAAACTTATACAGTCACTTTTGAAATCAGTATGACAGTTTCTAAGAAAATTAAAATCTATCTACCTCAAGACCCAGGAATACCACTCTTGGGCATATACCCAAAGAATGCATACTTATACTGCAAGGATATTTGCTCAATTATGTTCCCAGCAGCATTATTTGTAATAAGCAGAACCTGAAAACAACCTACAACTGAGATGCCCCTCACCTAGAATGGATAAAGAAAATATGGTACATTTATACGATGAAATATTATTCAGCGGTTAAAAAGAAAGATATCTTGAAATTTGCAGGCAAATAGATGGAACTAGAAAAAAAAATCTTGAGGGAGGTACTCCAGACACATAAAGACAAACACAAACTGATGGACGCAGATGCAGAGATCTACAGCTAAGCATTGACCCAAGTAGTTGAAGTGACGGAGGTGGGATTATATGAGCAATGGGGACCTACAGAGACAACTGACCAAAGCTAGTGGGAGCTCACTGACTCTGGACTGATAGTTAAACATTTCTTTCAGTTAAAAGTTAACTATGTTTAAAAAAAACACATATTCTTGTTAAATATATTTTATTGTTGGTCAAGGGCATGTTTGCAATCTATGTTCATCTTGAATAAAATGTTAGGCGATTTTGCAGATACTTAGGGCTTGCTGTTGACATTTATTTGACATTGGAGAATATGGACAATCTTTTTCTACTGTTTGTAGGGTTTTTCCTGCAAAGAATATTAACAGAACAGCTGCCATGCCATCACTCCAAATTAAAATGACTCACAAGAATCACACACATGAAGACCTTGCATATAGTAGATATTGCTAGCTCAACTAAATCTATTATGGAAATGGTAGTTAGTGTTTTCATCTCTCTCCATAATAGGCACCTGCACTACCTACAGATTCTTAAATTTTGCATTTCCTTTTACCCTCACTAGAAAATCACATTTCCTGTTGATCTTAAAATAAATATGTTATGAGAATTTTAAAATATTTTTGTTGTGATATTATAATAGTATTACATCATTTCACCCTTGTCTTTTCTTCCTCCAACAATAGATATGATAAAGTAGATAGGAGATAACCCAGGAAGTCCCAACATTATACAAAGAACTATAGGAAACTAAGGAATGCTAAGAGCATAAGAATATTTTACAGCAATAACTAGGTAAAGGATGTGACTATAAGCTATATACTTATATAAATGATATCTCTTTGTGAATATGAAAATTATAAGTTTATTTGTTAAAATATCTCTGAACAATTTTTCTGATTAATTTTTTTTTTAAAACTTACTCTTGTATATCAAACAATTTTGATATATGATTTTGGTAGAATATAATTTAATTTGTTTTCAGTAGTTGCAGTTTAATGACAGAAAATCACTAGGTCCTAACAAATTATTTGCAAATAAATCATGTCAAGCTTTTCTTTCCTGATGAAGAAAGATAATGGATTGCCTTGGTCAGTGGATTCATTTTGCTTTTAAACACTGGCTTAAAATTCTTGGCAAGCCTCCTTGGCAAGCAAGCCTTAAGTCTGAGGGGAAAGGGATACTCGTAGAAGTCTACAATTATTTTCTTTTCATTAAGATTGTTGTTGTACTAGAATTTCTCTGAAAAAAGGAAGTTCTTTCCACAAATTAAAGATAAAATAAAGATAATGAGTGGGAAAATATGGTAATAATGAGATTTTCTTAGGTTATATTTTTATACTTTTATACATTTATATTTATGTTGTCAGTTGAATAAAATTGAATTTGTTTTTACAGAAAACTGGAAAATACTTCAGAAAAGAAAAAAAGAACAAAAATCAGGATCACTCATAATCACACTCAGAGATGATCAGCATTAGTGTTTGGAGATTGTATTTCTAGTTTTTGTCACATGTAGCTCTATTACATGCATTGCCAAAGTTGATTAATTTATATTTCTCCTTCTTACACTTTTTATTTTGTTCCTTCTGTGATATTCTTTGTAATTCTTTCAGTTTTATAACAAGTTTTATTGTTATCATTTAAAAATTCTTTGCACGTTTCATACAAGTATATAATAATTTCATCACTTTTAGCTATAATCTCCCTCTGTCATCCACCTCAGATGAAAGTTTTCTTCTCAGAAAGCCATCTCCTGCCTTTTTTGTATTAACCCATGTGTCTAATTAGAGTCACTTGCATGGGTGTGTAATGGATGCAGAGGTCTGAATTATATGGGTGCTTTTTAGTTCCAAAGAATTCTTATTATCTCAACTTCTAGAATGTCAACTCACAAGGTGATCGAAAACTGCACACTCAAGTTGTTATCGTTTATTTTGTGAACCTAAGGTCAGTATAGTGCCATAATAACACTGGTAAATGTTTTATGATGACACAACCAGATGTCTGTGCTTCAGATTCCTTACCTGTAAAAGAAGAAAGTTTTTTCCATGTTTTCACTTGACTTCATACAAATATGTTATGGAAAAAATAAGATACAAAATATAATTCTAATAATAAAAGACCATACAAATAAAATGTTGTGATGGACATAGGTTTCATGCACTTTTCCTTTCCTGGGATAATCTCTAAATTCAGTGTGTGAACTACCTGAATGCAGTATTATATTGCAGCTGTTTGATATGGGCAGCACCATGGATAGCTCCATCAGGAGTCTGTGGCTTCACATCCAGTGCTAAACGAGAGTTAAATTGTTTTTTTTTTAGCCCTATCATCTTTTTAAAATTTTTATCATGCTGGAGTGCCACCCTGAATACAGGGGGAGGTACTTGGTCTTAACTGCTTTGCTGATGCACAGGAAGGCCCGCCTCTTTCTAAGCAAATAAGGAGGAGGCTGCTATTTGGATGCAAATTAACTAAACAGGCAAATAAATAAATTTTTAAATAAAATAAATCTTTCTGATTGTGCTTCTCCCCACTCCTGTTTCCAAAACTCCTCCCAGATCCTCCCTACATCACAATTCTACCTTTTCTTCTTAGCTTTTTAAAAATAGACAAGTGAACAAGAACAACCAAATCAAAAAACAACAAACCAAGAATACACACACTCACATATAGACACACCCACATACACACACATACACATGCACACACACCATGAAAATGAAAACCAAATATACAAGCAAATACCAACAAGACAAAAAACTCCCAACAAAGCAATTTGAGACAAAAATTTTACAAAAATACCACTTAGTTCATTTTGTGGTGGACATCTACTGATTGGTATAGGACATACACTGAAGTACAATTCATGTGCCCAGTGAGACTCCATTGGAGAAAACTAGCATGTTTTTGAAAGTAGTTACAACTGTAGATATCTTGTTAGTTAAAGGGGTTGGGAGATGTTGTATATTTCCCTCTCTCAGATAACAACCCAGTCTGGCTTGAACCTATACAGCCCCGGGCATGCTGCCAAAGTCTCTGTGAACTCATATATGTACCAACCCTGCTATGTCTGAAAGATGCTGTTTCATGGATAATTCTAAGGAGTTAAATTTTGAGTGATTGTGAATTAAATTTCGTAAGAACTCTGGATTAAATCCATTTAGAAAAATATCCAAATATATAAGCACAAAAATCACAGCTAATAGAAACATGAAAGTTGCATAATAAATTCTGCAGAATGCAAGGATGATTTTCTACAGTATAAATAAACATTTTTATTTAGAACTGGAGAAGTAAATTGTGACATTTAAAAATAATGATATAGAAGAGGCATAAACATTATGACAGATACGTGAGTTTGGTACTGATCAACTATTTCTAACTTTCTTTTTCCTGGCCAATTTTCTTTGTGGCAACATTTATTTTTTCAGTTACAAAGGATGAATCATGATTTACCTAAGCCTCTCACATTGCCCAATTTTCTGTGCAAAATACATGCTATTGATTTCATTTCAGTTTATGTCATGATTAAATAAAGTGGTGCCTTTAATGACATCATTAAAACTTGTCCTAAGAATTTTGACACCAGGGCTTTTAATGATTAAATACCTTTGTTGCATAATTGTCTGTGTATCTGTTATTTAATTTTTATTACATTTATCTGTTGGGGTGGTATGTTTCTATGGGGGATTCTTTGCCACAGTGTGTTTGTGTAAGATACAGGATAGCTTGCAATACTCTGTTCTGCCCTCCACCATATATGTTCCAGGGATCAAACTTGAGTTACCAGGGTTGGCAGCAAGGACCCTTTTCTCCTGATCCATTTTGCTTACTTCTTGTTTGAAATGATTCTCAAGTGATGTACCAAATGCAACGTAACTCAACTGAAACTGCATGCTCTTTGTTTTAAACTCTCCACTTTTACATAATGAGAATATTGCAGATGCAGCAAATTTAATAAAAGTAATTTACTTACAGGTATGAAAATGCCAAAATGTGTTTCATACTTAATATACACTAATGAAAACAAAAAAGAATATAAAACATAAACCTTCTCATAGGGTATATGTTAATATTTGCCAAGTAATTTTGACTCAAAATATAAATATTTAATATTTAATCATTTTTGTAATATATAGAGAATTTTTTTAAACTGGAAAATAAAGTGAGGTTGGTATTTTATCTACTTTATCCACGATATATTTCTGAGCTCCTGGCACAGTATTTGGAGGTGGCAGATTCTCACTAAGTATATGTTAGCAACTAGACTAATACTCTTGAACACTGTTGTGATTTCAACAAGAGTTTTATAAGCATGTGTGACATTTAACAAAATTTACAAATGAAAAAACTGACAGTCAAAACACCTGAATTATTAACTCATGATCAGAATACTGGTAAACCTTATTTCTGACACTGCAGCCATGTGTGTCTACCTGCAGTGATAACTCATGTGGGAAGACCTTCTGTGTATGTGTTGTTTTCATTGGTTGGTGAATAAAGAAGCTCTTTGGGCCTATGGAAGGGAAGAATAGAGCTAGGCAGGAAAACTAAACTGAATCCTGGGAGAAAGTAGGGAGAGTCAGAGAGATGCCTTGTAGCCACTGAAGGAAAAAAAAAAAACACAAGTCGACAGCTAGAACATTACTGGTAAACTACAGGCCTAGAGGTAAAATACAAAGTAATAGAAATGGGTGAATTTACAATGTAGGAGCTAGCTAGCAATACACCTAAGAGACTGGCTAAGCAGGGCTATAATTAATGCAGTTTCTGTGTGATTATATTGGAATTGGGCACCAGGAATGATCAAGCAAAATCTGTCTACAGGTAACTGTGCATATTGCCTTGGAAGCATCTCATTTGTGTAAAACTGTGTTTGACTATGTGATAACTAGCATGTTGCCCTGTAGTTCTTAGTGAAAAATTTGTTACTTTATCAGATGTCTCTTGATTGAGATACATTCCTTTAGCAGTTTCAGAGAAAGTCTTTCAGGTTTCATAGATACTAGAAAGGAGCCAGAATGGCTCTTTGATTAGATGATGTCTTCCTTCTCCCCAACTCCCAGAGGAAACTCTGTAAAGAATTTTTAGTAAATTTCCTTCAAGTATTGCTGGCTAAGTCATCATAGTGCTGCTTCCTATATCTGATAATCAATATCTTCTGGGTATTACTTATAGAGAAATGAACTCTCCATCTCATGACCCCTTTCTAATTTTCTGGCCTCTATCCTCACAAACTCTTATAAGTAGACATATATAGCACTTAGAAGTGAGGGTACCCACATATGAGAAAGAACACGCAGTTTTATGGTTTTGAGTTTTGCATATGTTTGCATGTGATAGCATTAGCGTACAACATGTACAATGTTCTCTAATAAAGGGGAAGTGGGGGTGGGAGACACAGATAGAGAAGGAAAGTATTGAACACACACACACAAAAGACACACATACACACACACAGAGAACGAGAGAACAATGAGAAATTCACATGCTTCAGTACCTTCGAGATAAAAATGATGTTAAGGTTTGGTACATATCTGTAGTACACTATTACTCATTCCATGTTAATTCTGAAATAAAATGAACAAAATTACTTGGTAATATATAAATATTTATGACATTTTAAAAATAAACACAATTCCTGGAGTCAACCATTGAAGTATTATGGAGGCTGATATCACACATTTATGTTTAATTAATAACAGCCTTTAAACACCAAATTTCTTAGTTACTCTTGACCTTCACTTTCTTGCCCTAATGTGCGTAAAGAGTTGAAACAACCTTCAAGTCTTGCTGGCCAGGTTACCATGTCACATTTGCTTTTAATCTCTGATAAGCACGACTTTCTTGGTGTTGTGATAGAGAAATGACTTCCCCATCTGATGGCCCTTTTAGTTTCCTGACCTCTGATCCCAATGCTCTCATATAAGCATTCATTTATGGCTCTTTCCTCCTGTGATGCCAGTGTGCAGTTCAAGCAGAATAAATCCCTATTGACTTTATCTTGAGTCTACTCGTGAACCACCATGATGATCCAAAGTCCACCATTCTTTCTGATGTATTACATCATTTTCAAATACCTGGGAGAACACATTCTCGCTAGAATGCCTCATTATGTAAGTAGTAAAACTTTTCATGTCCTCTTCCTATATGCCTGATGCTATCACTGCATCTGATGTCAATTCTGAATGGAAATCTACCTGCCTTTGCAGGTGACCATATGAAAAAGGACACTAACTTTTAGAGATTAATGGAAAAAAAGATGCTTACAGCTCAATCCCAGTTTGACAGTAGACAGAATAGTTAATGTTATACTTTTAACTTACTACTTATGAAGTGTGGTCTGAGATCAATGCAAAGAACAAAGTCTGACTTACCTGTCTTGTCTGCAACTGTCCAACTCTTCAGTGATTATAGAAGTTATCCCAGTGGTAATTTCAGGAATATTTATATTTAAGCACTTGATAGCTCTTTGTCTTTAAATTTTTATTTTATGTTTCACCTAGTATGAAAAGCAACAGGTCTGCTATGACATTTTCATAGAAACTTAGTTTAGTTAACTTTTTCAAACCCCCATTGTTTCTTGTCTCTCCTTGGTCCCCCATCCCAAGCTCTGTTTTACTCTTTGTAATGTTTTTCTTTCTATTGTCATATCACATATTTTTCATTTCTTTCTGTACTTGTTCCCTAAAACTGTTTTTTCTCCATTGCATGGACCCCTTTATAATTCCCTGACATCTACCCACACTTGCTTCTATTTAAGTGCACATATATAACACTTCAAAATGAGGTCCACCACATATGAGTGAACATGAAGTGTCTGTCTCTTTAGGTTTATTCATATTATATAAATATGTACCATGTTATTTATAATATTTACTAATAAAGTATAAATTGAGTGAGAAACACAAACAGCATAAAATAGTGATGATCTGAAAAGTAAATGAGAGAGAGACTCTAATTTGAGAAATGCATTTACTTTATACCACTGAATAAGCAAGAGTTTGAAGACACCCTTAACTAGTCATTCTTCTTAAGGCATAAACTAATCATGTAGGCATAGAGTTTATCCTTGATGAGATGAAAAGTAATGCAGAATGCAGAATTAATTTAACCAACATCTATAATATAATATGATATGATATATGACTTAGTTTTATTAATTGAGAATTACAGGCATTCAGATTCTGTGTTTTGATCAGGGATACTCTCCATTCCCTACCCTCCAATTTATATTGCATTCCAAACTCTATCATTTTTTTTCTCAGATACCACAATTGTCAACTTATTTTACATGTCCTTCCTTTTAAAAACCTCATGGCCATGTGGCCAGGCTGGTATGACATATATCAGTATCAGGTTGTGATTGGAGTATGATTAACCATTCAAGGGTTACAGCTGTGATGAAAACCTATTATTCCTATACTAATAGGTATCTATTGCCAGTAGCTTCTCAGCAAAGGGTAGGACTTTATGACTTCATAAAATATATACCTATACATACATATATATGTTTATGTATATGTGTATATATATACATATATACATAAATTTAAAGTTAGTAACCCTACAATAGGGATATGATTCCTCTTTTAGAAAACATATGCTACAAGCAAAAAACCCAGTGTTAGGAATGGGTTAGCTCTCTCAGAGCACTTGGTCAGCAGAGTATTACGAGACCCTAAATCTTAAAGATTCTTGCCATTGGTTTTGGTTGCTTTCTGTTGGGGGGGGTGCTTGTTCATTTCCTGGCAACCCAGACTACTGAAATAATCACTCAGAAACTATATTAATAAAAATGCTGCTTGGCCAACAGCTTAAATATATAGCTAGCTGGCTCTTACTCTTATATCTTTGGTTAACCCATTTCTATTAATCTGTGTGTAGCCAATGGCTGTGGCTTACCAGTAAGGTCCTGGTACATCTGTCCCCTGCTGCAGCTCCATGGCTTCTCACTGACTCTGCTTTTTTTCTCCTAGCATTCAGTTTAGTCTCCCCAGAGTAAGCCCCTATTATTTTTGTTTCTTAAATCACAAAATCCCCTGGGTTCACATTTGAAGGTAGTGTGACAAATCCTTAAAAACTGCAGTTATCCATATTATTTTTTATTGGATATAAAACCCTGATTGCATCATGTAATCTAAGGCTTCATCATATTTTCTCTAGTTTTCAATGGTTCATAAAGAAGATTAAGAAATTAAAATTGGCTATGCTTTCCTCGGAAAGAAAGTTGTATTGCTTTATAATATTGTTTTGGTACATAATGTTGAAGAGAGTTTGAAATCAGTTGTTGTTCCCTTCTGAATTGCCTAAATCAGGAAATTGCAAATTCAATGTTCCTGAAAAATAAAGGTAGGTGAAGGTGAGAAAGGAAGGACAGAGAAGAAAGGGGAGTGCATCAGAGACAGGGGAATTATCATGCACATCTTCAGCATGGAAGCCAAACTGCCATCATTTATAACAGTGTTTAAGTCAGTAGTGTGTGAGTAGAGGTGGAAAAGGCTTAAAGACTTTGCTTTGTCTCTGGTTGGTTTTAGCCAAAATCAGATAGCATCAGAAGTAATGGAGGCAGTGGCACCTAAATATCTCAGGTACCGTCCATAAGAAACAAAGAGCTTATCTTCAATAAACATACACTTGTGAAGTTTCTCCAAACAGATTTTAAGATTTCTGAAGTCTATGGTCATAACATATTTTTGCCTGTATAATGTATAACAAAGAAGCCATCTAGATTTTTCATTGTTATTTTGAGGGAAATGTGTAGTTGCTGATTATGTTTGGGCAGGGCTGAATGTGGTAGATGATCGCAAAGACAGAAGGAGAAAGAACCTGAGGACATGATTTTACATCCATCAAAAACCAGCCAGCTATGGATGAGGTTTCTTGCTGAGGATTTCCATTGAACACACAACAGAGCCCTTCTGCCTTTCTGATGTTCTGAGTGACGTACAGCCACAGATCTGGGAATGTGATTAAGCACGATGAGTAACATCATGCCTCAGGAGAGCAGTGTGCAGTTATCTGTTCCTTGTGGTTGGAGAGTTTGAGTCAGTGCCACCTGTCAAAATGCATAACCTTCTAAAACAGAAAGGTCATCTCATTCATTTCCTGTGTGGATAAGAGAAATCTCCTGAATGAATATGTATTTCATTGGTATACATCCATGGAAAAGTAAATCTTGTGCTTCCAATGATTTTGGAACAGTGGGTAATCAGCTCTAATAAAATGTAAGACAAATAAGATGCCATGCAACTGACATACTAGCACTCACAGGTGACACCTTTGCTATTGTTGCCCAAAAGTCTGTAAGACAAATGGGTTATTCTTACAACTTTTAATTTTATTTATCTATTTTCAAGACAGGTACTCACTGTATACCTCTCGCTGGTCCAGAACTTAATATGTAGACCGGTTTGGTCTTGAACTTACAGAAACCTTCCTACCTCTGCCTATTGAGTGCTGGAATTAAAAGTGTGTGCTAACAAGTCTACTTACAAATAAGTAATGCTTTTTAATTGAAAATAGATTTTTTTTCATATCATATGTTTTTACTACAGTTTCTCTTCCCTCTACTCCTTCTAGCGCTTCCCCACTTGGCCTTCCATTCTGATACATACCCTTTCTCTCTCTCATTAGAAAGCAAGACGTCATAGAAGACATAGTAATAATAAAATAAAGTAAGATATAACAAAAGAACACACAAATCAGAATAGGGCAAAACAACAAACAGAAAAAAAAGAGCCTAAATAAAGGCATGAGGAAAAAATATAGATGCAGAGACCTATTCATTTGCACATTTGGGACTTTTATAAAAACATCAAACTCAACAAAAATGTTTTCACTCAATGGGGGCCCACTACAATGCAAGGTTATAGAATAACTATGTACCTGGACTAGAAAAGCTGATCTCAATACCACTGCCAATTTTGTAAACATGTCTAGTTTGATTATGTGTTCTTAAATCTCAGCTTCTTTCTTTGTTTTAAGCAATGAAACAAGAACAAAAAATAAGTAATACATAAAGCCAATAAACATACTAGATATAAAATTGAACATGATAGATGTAAACAAAAAAATGCTAAAGACTAGTGAGCTATGAGGGGAAGAGTAGAGATGACATCTGAATGGGAAAAAAAAAAAAAGTGAAATTTCTGCCCTGGCAATGCTGAAGCATGCTTGGGCAGCCCATATGTGGAGGTTCTGTTGAACTTGTCCATACTGGGTTTAATGGTTTAAGTTGAGGAGAACAACTGACCATATTTCTTCCTCAAGAGGGCAAGAGATCTCATTACAGATGGTTGTGAGCTACCATGTAGTTGCTGGGAATTGAATTCATGACCTTTAAAATAGCAGCCAGGGCTCTTAATCACTGAGCCATCTGCTTACCGACACCACTGAACTAGCTCAGTGTGAAATAGTTCAGTGCATAAGAATGCTAGGGCCTTCCTCAAAACCCAGCAATACCACTTTTGAGTATATACCAAAAGATGATCAATTATACCACAAGGACATGTGCTTAACTATGTTCATAACAGCATTATTTGTTATAGTCAGAACCTGGAAAAAACCTAAATGCCTCTTGACCAAAGAATGAATAAGGAAAATGTGGTATATTTACACAATAGAGTATTACACAGCAGAAAAAATAATGACATCTTGAAATTTGCAGGCAAATGGACGGATCTAGAAAACATTATATTGAGTGAGGTAACCCAGACACAGAAAGACAAATATATGTACTCACTCATAAGTGGCTTTTATACAAAACAAAGAACACCAGCCTACAATTCACAATCCCAGAGAACCTAGACAACAATGAGGACCCTAAGAGAGACATACATGGATCTAATCTACATTGGATTTCCAGAGTAAATTGGGAGTTTGGGGACCATGGGAAAGGGTTGAAGGAGAGGGAAGAGGAAGAGAGGGGAGCAGAGAAAAATGTATAGCTCAATAAAATCAATTAAAAAAAGAATGCTCAGGGCCAAACCCAAAGACCTGGATTTCATCTCCAAAGCACACATCACTTTAGGAGAGACGAACTCTCACAAATCCCCATGACTTTTCTCTCACTTTTGCATATGCAAACACGGCAGGCACAGGTACAGACAGAATCACACACACACAAACACAAAGATATAGACACATGTTATACATTGGTATATGTAGAGGCACATACATGTGCACAGTCATGGATTTACCCACAGGCACATGCACAGGCAAGGCACAAGTACAAGCACATGTACAGAAACATACTCAAACAAGACACATACACATGTACATGCACAGGCACACATGCACAGGAACAGGCATACACACATGCATATGAACAAGTACACATATATGCAGGCACACAGTTGCACCCATGCACATACATAGGCATAGGTACACACACAAGCATATACACAGGCACAGGTACACACATGCACAGGTAAGAACACATGTGCACACACAGACATGGGTATACAAGCATTCACATTCAAATGCACAGGCACACATATATGCATACACACATGCACAGGTACAAACACATGCTCCCAGACATGCACAGGTACACACACATGCACACAGACATGAATATGTACAAACATACACATACACAAGCACAGGTACAGGCACACACAAAGGCAATTACACATGCATATGCACAGGTAAACACAGAGGCACATAATCCACTAATAAATGAATGAGTGTATGCAATAAAATTTCTAAATGGAGTGATTTGTTTTTGTGATTCTACTAATTTTGTTAGTTACATAGAAATTAGATTAACATTTCAGAAAAAAACAATAAATCCATGGTAATAAAATAATACTTTAAATGGAACCAAAATTTTATTCTAGTTCTTTCTTTTAAATATTAAATAGCAAAATTCTTTTAAAATTATGACACAGTTTAAATCTATCTTCCTACCTTTTGTATTTATTTTATTTTCATTGTCATCTTTATGTTTAAGCATGAAACTATGTTTATGTTCATGTATTTCAAATGCTAAAGAAGCTTTCTTCAGGGTAATTTTATTTACTTTTGATTCATTTTAAACTTCCTTTGCTAAATAGACCTGTGATACTTAGTTTATCTTTTGGGATGTGATGACTAAATTTGTTGAAGTTTTGCATAAAAAGAAGCATATTTTTAAAGGGTTTTAGGGATTTTTGCATATGTCACCTTCAGGTTCAGAGGATATGAGAATGGTTTGAGTAGCCTTTTCTCTACAAAAGAAATGTAAAGTAGGCTAGTGCATCACGTAGGTTTAATAATAAAGTTTGTACTTCGTTTGCTTTTTAAAAATTATTTACTTAGGCAAATTCTTCACCCTATTTGTTTCAAAAGTCTGGATTGTAAATGATTGATCCTCTAAATGCTGTGGGCTTCATTCAGCTATTAACAACTCAAATGGTAAGGAAAAATTTTTTTTCAGAGAGTGTCACAGAAACATCCCTATCATGGACACACTATCACCTTAAAAAATATCAACCTGACCTTCCTGTGTAAGAAACATTTGAGCATGTCTTTCTCAATACAAATTTGTGTGCCTTTCACGCTATAAAAATGACAGTTACAAAAATTTTCACCGCATGCTAACTTTTTAAATTTAGTAACTTACCACATCATGATGGCCTGTTTCCTGGCCCTAGGTGGTTTATCTAGCTTGTCAGGTTCTCTCAGGCTAGCAGGAAGATAAAAGTCAATGGAATTTCCAAAGTGGTGGAGCAATAGAGGAATGATAATGTCAACATTATGTTATATATAGGATACAGGGTCAGTGGAGATTGAATATCGATTCCAGAATTTACATTTATAAGGTATCTGAATGTTATTGGTATTCATATAATGACAAATATAGTTACTGCAACCATTCTTCCCCCTTGAATGATAGAGCTGAAATCCTGAGGCTAAGTAACCTACTAAACTTACAAGAGTGGTAAGTTTCAGAACCAAGACTTGAATCCAGAAAGTTTCATTCTCAGTATATTTGTGCTACTCATTAATGAATCTGTAGTTATGTGACTTAAACAATGGATATCCATGTCTCTAGGTTAAAATAAATGGAACTTATGAGCATCATCGTCACCAAGAAGACTGAAACATGAATATATAGAGAGAGTTCCAAAACAGGAAAGTTCTTACTGATTAGTAGAATAGCCATACACTTAGTGGGATTTTTCTTTATTATGGTTTGACCATTATAGTGATATTTTATTTGTGCTTTAAAAAGTAAAGCTTTTTCTGAAGATCAGAGTGCAGAGTTAAGCCTTTAGAGGCCAGGGAATGGTGGCACCAAACTTTAATTCCAGGACTCAAGGCAATTCTGGGCAACATGAGATTGAATCTATCTAAAAAGAAAAATAGGACTCATACAAAGGTCTTTCCAGCAGTCGGATATCACATGACTTTTATCCCAGACTAGGAAGGTGGAGACAGGAGTGATACCACTGGGTGAAGAGAGGTGTGTAATGCAAGAGGAGATAAGAACATGGCAGGTTGATGTTTGGTGGAGAGCATTGCAGTCTGCAGTCACATTGAGGACAAGATTATCCCTTTGTTAGTCTGAGCCTTGGTAGAGGAAAGAACTCTATATTTGCTTGGTTGCTTTGCTTTTCTGATCTTCAACTTAAACCCCAATACCTATCTCTGGGATTTATTATTCATGCTACATCTGCTGCTCAACTTTTTGGGTACAAATTCATGAAAAACCATTTGCTCATGGCTCTATAGATACCAACATAGGCCAGAGTTATATATGGCTAGAGGTACCACACTACTGGCTACTTTTCCCCTTCTTTTCTTCTGGTAGGTTTTTTCTGAACTCCCCTTTTGGTTTATGCCAAACTAGATAGCTGCCTTGAAATCAAGTCAGGCTTTTACTGTTCTATGCAGCAACAATAAGCCTTACATCTTCATCATAATTGGTGGTAGATTTGATGAGAAAATTTGAAATAATTAAGGGAGGAATTAGTTAAAAGGAAGAGTTTTCTCCCGCATTTAAAAATGGGAAACACAATTATGATAAAGTTAGGACTCTTCATGATTATATAATACATGACTTAAAAATGAACAACTAAATGAAGGGATAATAAACTTAACTTAGATCAATATAGTGTTAATTTTCATTTTGATAATCTTTGTTGTTATTTTGATAATTCTTGGTTTATCTTTTAAAAAGTTGTTTGGTTTGACTGCCAAGAACGGGCCTTAGAAAAAACAATAAAACAGATCATAGAGATACTCAGATCTGGACAGAGGTATTTAATGGAGAACCAATTTCAGCATTGCATTTTAAAATTAGAGAAGAACAACCTAAGGTTTTCAAACAACCAACCTTAATATGTCCAGTAACCTTATAGGAATTGCCAAATGATAGAGGCTTTATAAGAGCTGATTGGACTCCTGTGCCAATGTTAGAGTTAAGAAAATTCAAGGAAGTGATAATCTCATTTGGCATGGATTCATCTTTTATGAAGCAAAGTTAAACTCATGGTCAGTTTGTAATAGAACTGGATAAACTTAGTTAAAGCTGTTTCAAAGCCTGGTCCAACACTACAATGGTCTACCTGGTTTAGAGAAGAGATTAAGACTACTGAGCAATAGAGTGAAGTTAGAGGTATGGACATTTTCCTGATCAACTTCTTGGAGGAGATTGTGCTCCCATAGAAAGGCAATTCCTATATACTGTGGGACAATGGTCTTTTATCCTATCACATGTATTTTTGTAAAATAAAATCTGATTGGCCAGTAGCCAGGCAGGAAATATAGGTGGTAAGACCAGACAGGAAGTAAAGGCAGAAAGATGAGAACAGGAGAATTCTGGAATGAGGAAAGCTCAGTCTGCAGCCATCACCCAGAGACAGAGGAAACATGATGAGTCTGCCTCCCTGATAACAGGTACCAAGCCACATGGCTAACACAGACAAGAATTATGTTATAAGTTATGAGTTATTAAGAAGCCTGAGCTAATAGCCGAACCAATTTATAATTAATGTAGACCTCTGTGTTGTTTTTGGGGACTAAATGGCTATGGATCTAGGTGGGACAGAAACCTCTGAGAACAAATGGCACTAAGGAGGATAAGTGCATTCACATAAAACCTGAGAGAGTTTGGGAAGTAATTCTAGATACAAAAAGAACAGAGTGAAACACAACTTCTTGGTTGTATTTTCTCAGGTGGGCTCTGTTTGCAGGAGATAAGTACATCTCATTTAAGAGAGGCTTCCTGACTCAGCTTTTGCTGCAAAATCTTGCAGCTCTTTTAAGAGGCCCTGCCATGAAACAGTTAAATGGTGTTGATGAATAGCCAACTGTATGCTTTTTGGTGGTTGCAGAGATCTTAAAAATCCATAGAGTTGTGGCAATAAACATGGCTCTGGCCAGTACCTCTGCCATGAGACTAGAATCTTAGAAAGCTAAGAAATGGGGGTGAATCCAGCCATCAAAGCTATGGCTTTAACCCTAACCATATTGCTTAGCAAATTAAAGACTCATGTATTCTGAAAAAGAGAGATATACAGTAAAGATATATTCAGATGAAGAAAACCTCTAAATAGTTTACAGTGTGTTTAAAAATACATGTAGGTTTGGGAGAGAAATGAAAAAGGACAAAGTCCTTACAATAAAAAAGAAAGAAAGAATAGTTAGGTTGGTGGCACACAACTTTAAGCCCAACACTTGGGAGGCAAAGGCAGGAAGATCTCCATGAGTTCAAGGACAACCTGGTCTACAGAGTGAGTACCAGGACAGCCAATGATATACAGAGAAAGCTAGTCTCAAAATACAAAAAATTAAAAAGAAAAAGAAAAAAAAAAGAGTTTAAAACAAAGTCATGTAAAGATAGAAAATCTATAGAGAGTCTGGATACTTTATATTATTGTGTTGTCTTTGAATTGTTTGATGGATGAGGAAAGAACAACAGTTGCTAAAAGATATTTGTTTATAAATGCTGCTAGATTAATCCAAGATAGGTATTTTGAAAATGGCTTGACTTCAAAATTGAAGTCAAAAGATATGCTACTTTTGAGAAGAGGTTTTGCTTTTGTTCCACAGGAAATAAAAGGCTGTGGATTCATCTCAGATTAAGAAAAATCGGGACTTTCCGCGCTGCCCCGGGACGGGTCCATAAGGCGTTGTTCTTGGTTTCCGATGTAACTTAAAGGGAAACTTACACAATGTCTGGAGCCCTTGATGTCCTGCAGATGAAGGAGGAGGATGTCCTCAAATTCCTCGCTGCAGGCACCCACTTAGGTGGCACCAACCTCGACTTTCAGATGGAGCAGTACATCTACAAAAGGAAGAGTGATGGCATCTACATCAATCTGAAGAGGACCTGGGAGAAGCTGCTACTTGCAGCTCGGGCTATTGTTGCCATCGAGAACCCTGCTGATGTCAGCGTTATCTCCTCCAGGAACACTGGGCAGCGAGCCGTGCTGAAGTTTGCTGCCGCCACTGGAGCCACTCCAATTGCTGGCCGTTTTACCCCAGGGACCTTCACTAACCAGATCCAGGCAGCCTTCAGGGAGCCACGACTTCTAGTGGTGACCAATCCCAGGGCTAACCACCAGCCCCTCACAGAGGCGTCTTACGTGAACCTGCCCACCATTGCCCTGTGTAACACAGACTCACCTCTGCGCTATGTGGACATCGCCATCCCGTGCAACAACAAGGGAGCTCACTCAGTGGGCCTGATGTGGTGGATGCTGGCCCGGGAAGTACTCCGCATACGTGGCACTATCTCCCGTGAGCACCCATGGGAGGTTATGCCTGATCTTTACTTCTACAGAGACCCAGAGGAGATTGAGAAGGAAGAACAGGCTGCTGCTGAGAAGGCCGTGACCAAGGAGGAATTTCAGAGCGAATGGACTGCACCAGCTCCTGAGATCACTGCTGCTCAGCCAGAGGTGGCTGACTGGTCTGAGGGGGTGCAGGTGCCCTCGGTGCCCATCCAGCAGTTCCCTACTGAATACTGGAGTGCCCAGCCAACCACTGAGGATTGGTCAGCAGCTCCCACAGCGCAGGCCACCGAGTGGGTTGGAGCCACCACTGAGTGGTCCTGAGCTCCTCTGCAGACACCTGAGCAAAGGGAAAAAAGGTGGAAGGAAAATAAAGTTCCTACAAACTGTCAAAAAAAAAATCGGGTTTGATCAGAAAAGATCCCCTGAGAAATCTCCAATAGGAGTAGATGACCCAGAAGTCTGAGTTCTACATCCAAAACAGTTTCAAGATTGCTGGCTGAGATGATCAAGCCTCATAGGATACTCTAGTCAGGACTTGATCATAATTCTAATTTTTTTAGGTCCCCATACCATTATGAGAACTCCCAATCAACAGGAAGTAGCCTGGAAAACTACTTCCACATTTCCAAAAATGGATTATGGATGTTTGCTTTTGTTTAGAATATTGGTTGCAAGTTATTATGGATAATGGCCAGGAGAAAAGCTATACAAAGGAGATTTGATTCAGAGTTCTTGTTTTGAAGGAAAAAAGGGGGGGGGGCAGTGCTGTGGGACAATGGTTTTACCCTGTAAAGATTTGTTTCTTTTACTTCTTTTATAAAATGCTGATTGGCCAGTAGACAGGCAGTAAGTATAGGCAGGGTACCAGGCAGGAAATAGAGGCAGAGCAATGAGAACAGGAGAATTCTGGGAAAAGGAAAGACGCTGTCTGCAGTTGTCACCCAAACAGAGAGAATGAATGATAAGAATGCCTCGCTGATGAAAGGTACCAAGCCACGAGGCTAACATGGGCAAGAATAATGGGTTAATGTAAGATGTACAAATTAGTTAATAAGAAGCCCAAGTGAATATGCCAACAAGTTTATAATTAATGTAGCCCTCTGTGTGTTTATTTGGAACTGAATGGCTTCAGGACCAGGTGGGACAGTGTCAGGGACCCTTGTCCCAAAGATAATAGCAGGGACCATTGTCCTAAGGATATTTGCAGAAAGCCCCACTACCTTGAGAGCTGTTTGCTAACGGAACCTGCCTCACATCCCAACTACCTTGAGAGCTGTTTGTTAACGGAGCCACAAAAAAGAATGTTTCTGCTTACCAGGTGTTCTGACTAGTGACCTTTGCTACCCTGGCAAATTCCTTCTACCCCCCACCCCCACCCCAAGCTAATAAACTGAGGCCTTGATAAGTGAATTTTGCTTGGTCTCGTTTCTCTCTCCCGCCCATGTTCTTTCAGGTAGTGCCTCTTCAGACCCTGGAATAATTGGACCTGCTAGACGTGTACAGGACAGAAACTACTGTCAACACCTATAGGATGGTCACATCCTGTCTTTATGCTGTGTAGAAGCTTTCCTTAGTACAGAATTGGAAAAGTAGGAAAGAAAATTGAGTCATTTACTAAAGTTTCACAGGGCCCAAAGGAAGCCTTCAGGATTGCTAACAAGGATTGAATTTAGCTATAAATAGAATAGTACCAAATTCCGAATATAGACAAATAATAATTGAATCTAAGGCCTTTCAAAATACTAATTCTCAATACTAAAGGATAATTAGGCTTTTAAAGGCAAGGTCAGCACTCTTGGAGGAATGGATTTGAGATCATATTGAATCTCATAACCCATAAAGATATTTAGATAGCAGAGGTGATTTCAAGAGGTTTTAGGGAAACTGACAGTGAAGTGACACAGTTGTAGCAAACAAGGTCACCATATAAGAAATGTTTTATCGCTGAGTAGTATTCTAATGTGTATATATTCCACACTTTCTTCATCCATTCTTCCATTGAAGGACATCTAGGTTGTTTCCAGGTTCTGGCTATTACAAATAATGCTGCTATGAACATAGTTGAACAAATGCTTTTGTCATATGATAGGGCATCTCTTGGGTATATTCCCAAGAGTGGCATTACTGGGTCCAGGGGTAGGTTGATCCCGAATTTCCTGAGAAACCGCCACACGGAGACAGTGGGGCTGATCTATTGGGAGCTCACCAAGGCCAGCTGGACTGCGACTGAAAATGCATGGGATAAAACCGGACTCTCTGAATATGGCGAACAATGAGGGCTGCTGAGAAGCCAAGGACAATGGCACTGGGTTTTGATCCTACTTCATGTTCTGGCTTTGTGGGAGCCTAGCCAGTTTGGATGTTCACCTTCCTAGACCAGGATGGAGCGGGGAGGACTTTGGACTATCCACAGGGCAGGGAACCCTGACTGCCCTTCAGACTGGAGAGGGAGGGGGAGAGGAGTGGGGGGAGGGGGAGAGGATAGGGAGGAGGGGGAGGAAAGGGAGATGGGGAGGGAAATGGGAGGCGGGGAGGAGGCGGAAATTTTTTTTCAATAAAAAATTATATTTAAAAAATGTTTTAAACAAGGCATTCCTAAAAACAATGTTTTTTCAAAGCACAATCTGAACAGAATGACCCTTCCTTCTGGATCATATATAAGGTGTGGCAAAAGCAGGCATTGGGCCAATTAAAACACTATGCCACTTCCTAAGAGCTCTGGCATCAGGACCAAGTTTCTAATGAGTGATGTTAATTTAACTAGAAGGAGGAGAAGGTGATATGTGTGTGTGTGTGTGTGTGTGTGTCTACGTGTATGTGTGTCTGTGGGTGTGAGAAGGAGAGAGAATATTATCTACCCATGCATTGAAGAAGATTGCATTGTCTGATCAATTATTCTATAAAATTAATATTAAGCTTTTATTATATATCAGGTATAGTTTGGTTGCTTGAAATACAACAGTGGGATAAAACAGATAATACTGATAATCTTTGCAATGCTTAAATTGTTATGAAGTTTCAGGAAATAATAATAACAAGCAAAAGAATCGGAAAATTAGGGATGATGACTAATGAAGGAAATATAAGAAGGCGAATCCATATGGATGGAACTTTGAAGTAAAGAACCGAGGGTTGGAATCCAAATTAGATGCCATAATCTCCATTTGTTGTAGAAGTTTCTTTGACGAGGAGTGAGCTGGAGATTTAAAAGAAAGAATTAGAATATAGTAAGAAATTATACTGGACTAACAAAGTTTAGTGATATATTCCTTTCTAAAGTTCATGACTTCAGTTGCCCTGGAAAGCTGGTTAGGTTTCCAGTACCAGGCATGATTTTCCTCCTTTGAGTGGGTCTTAAGTAAAATTAGATAGCTGTTATTGCCATATTCTGGAACGATGAACATTAGACAGCAGGAAAGAGGTCTTAAGTCAGATCCAAGTCATGTGAATTATGTGGTGTCCTTGACAATAAGTGTTCACCCTCAACCTTGGGAAATAACCCATGGATACATCAACTATGACCTATGTTATTTTGGAAGTCACTTGTGCTACCCTGACAAAGGGAGGTTTCTTGTGTTGGTACTGGGTTTTTGTTAATGTATAGATCATGTGTGGAACGTTGTCAGACCAACTAATATCTTCCTTATGATGTGTGTGTGTATACTCATACATTTACATGTATTATGCAAAATTATATATAAATATAAAATAATATAATTTCTTGAATCAACCTTTGTGTTATTTCACCCCATTTCTCCTAAATTATTGTATCACTATCCCAGGCAGGGTCCTCTCCTCATTATTTTCTTTTTTAGTTTACATTGCCTGCTTTCTGGTATTTATTAACTCTCAAACCCCCAAGTAGGGTACCTTTTTACTTTCCAGGTTTCTGTGGTTACTCCATGTTGCATCTTGTTGTTTAGATTTTACATTGCAAACATTCTATCAGTACAGAATGTAATATAAATTTAAAATATTTAAAGCAAAACAAGAAAAATAGAGCCAAATTCTATATAATCACACTATAAGAGGGACTATTCTGAGTGGTTTGCTGTGGTTGTTTGTCTGAATGTCACCACCCATCAATCTGAGTGACAGCATTGTTGTTATTCTGCTACTTGCTTTTTTTTTTTTTTGGTGGAACAGAACAAATGAGAAACTATTTTGATAACTTTGAGAGTGGCACTTTGGCGATGGAGAAAATTAGATACAGTGAATATCTAGGTAAAAAATCAGTAATAATGGAATTTGGAATAAAATAATTAGTAGGAAATCACATCAACTTTCTCCTAAAAATGCTTCACCAAAATTATTTTTTACATCATAGTATAGCCACATCATTTACCCCTTCCATATCCTCTTTCCAACCCCTTTCCCCAGCAAATGCTTCAGACAGGAAGTGAATTTGGGGACAAAAGTATGTCTAGAACATTTTCAGAAAGTGAATAATAAGGAAAATTAAAGAAGGGACTATTAGCCATCTGTGACACCAAAGCTACTGTTTTATATGTGCAGATGAGATGAATTGTTACTCATTTGAAAGATTCCAAGAATTGAGCCAGGAGGGGGTGGTGCACACCCTTAATTCCAAAACTCCACAGGGAGAGGCAGGCAGATCTCTGAGTTTGAGGCCAACCTGGCTTCTTGAGTCTCTGCATCTGTTTTCATCAGTTACTGAATGAAAGCTTTCTGGTGACAATTGGAGTAGTCACCAATCTATGAGTATAACAGAATATCATTAGGCACCATTATGTTGACATTTTTTCCCCAGATGTGCTTGTTTCTATCCTAGCTCTTTGGGCCATCCAGCTTCTGGGTCCTAGCACTCAAGGCAATATTAAGGGGTGGGCTCATGCTTTGGTATGGGTCTAAGGCTGGGCAAGTCATTGGTTGGCCACTCCCACAATCTCTTACTCCATTCTTACTCCACCCCTCCCATGCACACTTTCCATAGTCAGGACAGACTGTGGGTCATAATTGTGTGGTTGTGCAAGTATTCTAATCTCTTCACTAGAAGTCCCACCTGAACACAAGAAGGAGATGGTCAGTTCATACTATGCATTCACCATTGTTAGGAATCTTAGCTGAGACCATCCTTGTAGATTACTGAGAGTTCCCCTTAAACCAAGTTTCTCTCTGACCCTGAAATGGCCCTCAATTTTCAGCTATTTCTTCATGACCTACCCTGTAATCCAATCCCTCCCACCTCCCCATCCTCCCCTTTATCAGTCCTTTCACACAACTTCAGCAGACTCCATAGGTCCAGATACAGTTCACACCAGTCAGAAGAGCAACACCTGTTCTCCAAGATTCCATATTTTGGTCTACAACTTCAAAAGAAGACATTACCTTCTTTTGTAGAGGTCAAGGTGGAACTAGGGACTCAAGGCCCCCAAATATCCCAGCAGATACACCTTACTGGTCCTGAACACATGCCGGTCACCATAACTTTTGGCTACTTAGGTCAAAAGACTAAGAGAGGAAAAAAAAATAAAGGATCAACCTCTGCCTCCAACAAAGACAAACACAGGAGTCAGCATTTAGACCTATAATCATTCAGTTCATTTTGTGTTCATTCAACCATTTTTTGTTCAGTTCACTTTTTCCATCTTATATACTCCAAGGTCCCCTTGCCCAGGGAATGGTACAGTCCACAATGGGCTTCACTTACCACCTCAAGTGAACTGCAGTCAAGATAATCGTCCATAGGCATGTTCAGAAGTGCATCTCTCAGGTGATTCTAGATTATGTCAAGTTGACAAGCATTACAGAATCTCAAACAATTTTGTCATTTAGACATGGTTAATAGTTACTGCTACTAAATCTATTTTTTAAAAAAAAACTGGTAAATTCTTTGATAAGTTGTTTTAAAAATTTTTGAGATACATCTAAAATTACTTTCAAGTAATATCAGCCAAGTTATGTGTAACATGATATTTTATTTCTACGGATGCTGTTAAAACTAAGAGAAAGGACCATATGGCACTACCTAATATTTCTAAGAATGTTAACAAGTACAGTTGACTTGGCTTTACTTTGGTTCATGTTTCTCTGTTGGCATTTAGAAATTGACCCTTTTCTTTTTAGATATGTTTAAGGACATACATTTGTCGTGGCAAAACCATTTCTGTATTCCAAAATCTAAACTTTTTCATTTTCCTTTTAAATTATCTTGTTAATCAATGAAAGCTATTCAAAGCTCAATACTATATTATTTCATTTTAACAAACACAGCTAGCAATTGGCTAGCCTAAGCTCATACTTTCATCATTTCTTCAGATGTTCATTATCCAATGTCATGAATTCATTGGGTGCATTTCCTTCTGGGGGTCTATTTGGAAAATCATTTTATCATACTGTAATCTGAGTTACTATTTTCTAGATTTATATACCTCATAAAAGTAAAAATAAAACAGATTTTTAAAGTAATGCTCAATTGCAGCTACGTATTTATACTTTGTATTGAAGTATCAACAGCATAGTAATTCTTAGTACTGATTTTCATGAAATAAATGTATTGTTTCACATCAAACCATTATGAAAGCTGAAGGGTATAATGATGGTTGAGAGATTGGACGCTTAAAAAGGAATCCCACACTAGCTCAGAACTGAGAAATAGACAGGCATTTTTTGAGGTAAAACTTACAAAACCAGGATTCTCTGCTTGAATGATGGATGAAGATGAGATCCAAAACAAATCAAACCAGCAAAACGGGGCCCAGGGGGCGGAGAGAAGGGCTGGACACGCTGTGCTTCTGCATCCGGGTAAATAGTCTATGAGGCCACGCCCCAGTAGGCAGGTAGTTACTAGCTGTAAACCTTTCCGCAGCAGTATAGATATAAAAAAAAAAACTATTTTCGGGCTATCTATAGGATGGCTTTAAGTCAAAGATCTAGGCTGAGGTTTTTTAGGTTGTTGTCTGAAAAACATGCTGAATCTAATTCACGGCCAAACCTCATACTCCTCATGCGATGGCTGCCTATAATGTATTCATCTCATGGTGTTAGACAGCAAGACAAAGGGATTGGTTAATCATGACAGCATACTTGAAGCTTCTGTTTCTGCTACCATCCATCTGGACAAGGACATTGTTAGGCTGTCTTAAACCAATTAGCTGAAATGGGGTTCCAGTAGAGCTGTCATGAGGAATGAATGTTTTAGCCTATGACTTAACTAGTTTCATAAGATATATTCTAATCTGGCCTACCAGGTCTGGCGAGAAATGGTTGAGAGCAATAGTGCCTGTTGTCAAGGCTGACCACTTGAGTTTGACCCTCAGAACCCACAAAACAGACGTGAAACAATGCTCATCAATTCTCTCCAACTTCCAAATAAGTGCCATCCACACATAGCACACACACACACACACACACACACACACACACACACACACTACATATACAATGTGAAACAAAACAAAACAAAAACAAATAAAAGTGCATTATCTAGCCAAGTAATATAAGTAGAAAGAGAAGTAGGGACCTGCAAAGATGGTTAAGGACTAAGAGCACTAGCAACTCTTGCATTAAATGAAGCTTTGAGTCCCAGCTCCAACCTGGCAACTCACAACCTCCTGTAACCCCAGGCTGCCTCTGTAGTCAGAGTACTGCATGCATCATCATACAAACAGAGCAAAAATATTTTTAAAGATTTTAGCGGACTGTTTTATAATTCTCGACCCTACATTTATTTATATGTAAAGGTCTTGCCATGTCACTAATGTCATATAAATATTTGAGATTACATGTCAGAAACACATTCCTGTTTGAAAGAACATTCACTCACCTAGGAAGTGATTGAAGTCCCTCTTTATTTATATCATCCTAAGGTGGAAAGTTTATTCACTTCACAAGACACGTAGTCACAGACTCAAATATATTTATCTATAAAAGTTTATTAGTTTTCCTTCCCTTTGATAATTATTAGTATCTTAAAAAGTATATTAATAAAGATAGAGTTGCATGTGTGAACAAAATCCTAATTGTTTCACCACTGTATATGAAAATAATTTCTGAGAATTCTATTTTATAAAAATAATAAAAATTATTTCCTTATTAGAAAATAAAGCTATTTGGGGAATTAAAAATCTACTTAGAGATGACTAATTTTTTTAAAACTTGTTTTGTTTGCTTTTTAGAAAATCATGGTTTAAAGGTTGCTTTGAGTTGGGAGGTTGGCCTAGGTAAAGGATTCAACCATGACAGGCCATGGCCCACTGAACTGGAGGAACTGAGCAATTCCTTCACAGTCTTGCCTATGTGATAAATTCTTTTCAGCCCATCGGCTAAGGTGGAGGCTTCAGTACAAACAGCAGAAAGTCAGTTAGTTTAGAGAACCCCCGTGAGAACGAGGACTAAGAGAAAGGGGTTGTGAAGGGACAGGCGAGATCTGATTATATAAACTTGTGTTGTGGAACGTTACTGTAACTATGTGAAGGTGTATTACATTTATTTCTGCTGCTTTTGTTAGTGCTGCCTTCGTTTAGCTATTGAAGATGTGTTGTGTTTTTGTCACCTTGGGTTGGCGGCGCTGGTGGGGAGAGAGAATAAATAGGAGGAAAAATCTAGGCTGGAGAAAGGAAGAGCAGGAAAAGGTGAAGAAAATGAGGGACAAAGATTTCAAGGGACATGCCTGGGGCCAGAAACCAGGAGCTGCCAGCCAGTCAAACCTGAGAAGCAATGAAAGTAGGATAAACAGAAGGAAAGAAAAGGCAGATGAAGAGAAACAGGTTAAGTGAAAAGAGCTAGCCAGAAATGAGCCCAAGCTAGGCCAAACATTCAAAACTAATAAGTCTTGATGATTTAGGAGATTTTGGGGCCACTCATTGGTTGCCCAAAAGAGAAAGCTTGGTACAGACCTTGTCAGCATTATGGCAGCAATGATCTGAGCTTTATTACCAAGGCCCTATTATCTCAATAGGCATTCACTATTTGTAGGTCCATGTCTGTATGTAAAGACAGGCTATAAATGGTTAAACATTTGCTTATTTGTGCCATTTTAAAAATAGTGAGCTGTGTGAAAATTTAAAGTTGTTGCTGGCAGACTCTTCAGTTAATGAGTCTCAGTCGATACAGTTTTAATACGGGTTGTCTTCTCTGAAATTGTGTTGTTGGAATTTGCCCCTCACTGTGACTTAATAAATGGTTTAAACTAGGTCTGACTGTAGTGATTCAAGGTGGGGCCTTCAGGATAGAATAGGACTAATCAGATAAAGATCCCATTATTAAAAACTGGTAGCTTTAAAAGGCAGGCCATATGAGACACGCCACATGTGAACATTCCCTGACTCTTGCTATATGATATCCTATGCAGTCCATCACTCTGTTATCAAGATCATCATGAAATTGAACCTCTCTCAATTTCAGGCCAGAACTATAAAATAAAATCAACTTTAAATAACAATGTATCCGATTAGTACTATTAGATCATTAGCAATAAAAATAGACTATAAAAAGGCCCTCAGATGCAGAAATCAGAAAAATAACCTAGAAGTGAATGTTCAAAGCTGCTTTGGATTGCTTTATAAGAGAATGACATAGATTTCTAAATTTGGGCCTTATTCTTGAATCTTCAGTTGAAATTGAGGTTTGATGGTTGGTTTGGGGATATTTGGCTAAAAATGTCACTTGATGTCTCTGAACATGAACTACCTAAAATAAAGACATTATGTTACACTAAGGATTTTCAATCTGTGGCCCACCTACCACCAATATTTTGTGAGAAGCCAGTTATATTCATCCCTTTATCCATTATCTATGACTGTTTTTGCTCTTTAACAAACAGTTGAGAACAAAGCCATGTGGCCCACAATCCTGACATGATTGCTGTCTGGCCCTGAAAACTTTGCTGAACATGTTACTAAACTACATGGTAGCTTTTCTTCAGCTTCAACAATGTTTAACTAAAGACCTTTTTAATTTTTTTCTTTAATCAAAATATAATTACATCATTTTGCTCCATCCCCTTTCTCCCAAAAGCCTCCCATGGACTTGCTTAATTTTCTTATTAATTAGTAACTTCTTTTTCTATAATTTCTATTTTCAAATACACACACACACCCTATAAATATAAGCTGTAAGCTGTTCAGTCCATTTACATATAACACATAAACACATAAATATACACACACATTATATTTATACATATATGTGCAAATTTCTCCCCTCAGGGGCCTGACCCCTTGGTATTGACTAACCAATTACAATATTTTTAAATAGACTAAATGTTATAATCTTGTTCAGAGTTCTTGATTTCTCTTTTTACTGACTTTTAAAACAATCTTTCAACTTCCAATTCCATCTTCAAATTTCATATCAACATTATAGATATTATTTGTCACAGAAAATAATATTACCACTTTTCCTGACCAAATCAATATTCTAATTAATTTTATGTCAAATGTGAAATGATATGGAAAGAAAATGTACAAATAATACCTTAAAATGACAAGTGTAGCATTTAATTGAAGTAACATGTCTATTTTACTTTGGGAAAATATAATTACAGAATAACTTTCATCTAGGGACATGCATCGAGCCTAGGATGTAAAAGCCCATAACTGTTCCATTTCAACGGAGATTAAAGTCCACACATTTATATCTGTCTGTTAATGTTGAAAAATCAGAGTCAACATATACAGCTTACTCAGATTGTCACCTGGTAAAGCTCCAAGGTGTTCTGTGCCTTTTTCTAGTTAGGCCTATACTTGCACTTCACATGGTATTCACCCACACAGACACATTAATAAAACTAAATAAAATTTTAAAAATTAAGATTATTTGGTTACAGATTGGATAAAATTTTATACAGCTCTTCCTTATATTTGTAGCACAAGAAGAGTAAAAAAAATAATGAAGAACTGTGCTTCAAATGTGTTTTCAGACTTAAAATAATTAAAATTATTATATTCAGAATTCTCACCTAAAATAAAGACATATTTTTCACAGAATGTTCTGACTATGTATATTCAAAGAGTGTTTATGAGAAGCCTTAGAATGTGGTTGACAAATCATTATTCACTAAAATCCAAATTCTACTCACAAATGTCATGCTAAGGCCCAGAGTAGTAGTAGCAAAATAGTGATAGCCACAATGTTTAAAACAGAAAATTAATTCTCAAATTGAAAAGTGTGAGAATAAAAGGTTTAAAAACTAAGATACATTTGAAATTTACATAAAAGAGGTAGGGTTTTCAATTTTCAATAACTCTTATGTTTTCCACTTTTGCCAGTGTCTCAATGAACTGCACCATGACCTAGTTGCTACATATTAAATAATTAAAACGGTCTCAAATACCACCATTGGTGTACTCTGAACTGCTGCCTTATTAAATATTGACAATAACCTTGTGAGCTTGTTGTTTTTGTTTCTGTTCAATAGATGATGATCTGAAAGTTTAGAATGTCTTTGCACAGACTAAGACAAAGAAAGAAGCAGCTGGGTTTCAAATCTTTCTCCTGATTTTAATGTCTAAATACATAAAGGACAAAAATATCCTAAGAAGCTAAATTGCATGCTGATTCTAGACCTGACTGGCTGAACTTTAAAACAATATCATAAATTAAAACTCTGATTAGAATGATAATTATTCAAAAATTCCTTATAGTACCTTTAAAAAATATCTCATGAGGATAACTTAATTAAGAGAGTGATTCGGCGATGGAGAGATAGCTCAGTGGTTAAAAGTGCTTGTACCTTTTGCAGAAGACCTGGGTTCAATTCCCAGCACCCACAAAAATACTCAGTACCATCTATAACTTCAATTTATGGGGATTTTCATGCCCTCTTCTGAACTCTGTGGGCACCAGGCATGCATATGGTACACATAAGTACATGTAGGCAAAACACTCATATATATAAAATAAAATGAATAAATTTATGAAAAGAGGAAAAATTTGATTTGATAGTCAAAGACAATATAGGATCTCAGAATACTTTTATTAGCAGTAAAGTCACACTGTGGTTGAAAGAAATATAGTGCTAAGTCATTAGAGTCAGGAGTACATCAACTGTGCAATTTTTTAATTACCTTGCTGTCACCAGTGGTATACCAAGGATATTAGCTTTTCTTCTCTATTTCTGGAGCATTCAGAAGCTGCCTTAGCACCTTTCTTAGGTGGGATGATAACTAGTGTGCCATACCTGTTGACAAAAGTTTCTGTCCTGCCCGGTCCCACAGTCGTTTGTCCCAAAGAATATACAGTGGTCTGCTACATTAATTATAAACTGGTTGGTCTATTAGCTCAGGCTTCTTACTAACTAATTCTTCCATCTGAAATTGGCCCATTATTCCTGTCTGTGTTAGCCACGTGGCTTGGTACCTTTATCAGTTAGCTATTCTTATCTTGCGTTATCTGCATCTGGATGACAACTGCATACTGAGCATTCCCCTTCCCAGAATTCTCCTGTTCTCATTGCCCCACCTCTACTTCCTTCCTGGTCACCCCACCTATACCTCCTGCCCGGCTACTGGTCAATCGATGTTTTATTAAAATACAAGAGACAAATCTTTACAAAGTACAAGGCCATTGTCCCACAGTATTTCTTTCTTTTTTTTTTTTTTCCAAAATAAGAATTCTGAATCTAATCTCCCTTGTTTAGCTGTCTTCCTGACCATAAAAACTTGTAACCAACACTCTAAATAAAGAAAACTATACATAGTCCTTTTTTGGGGGGGGTAATGTGGGCATAGTTATCTAGGATACTTTCTGCTGATTGGGGTCACTGATAATCTTATGGGGACCTAAGAAAATTTAGAATTATTATAAAGTCCTGACTGGAGTATTCTCAGCCAGCTGTCTTTGAACCGTTCTGGATGTAGAACTCAAACATCTGGGCAATTCCTCCCATCAGAGATTTCTCAGGGGGTCTTCCTTGGTCAAACCTGATTTTTCTTAAAGCACAATGAATCCACAATCTCTCATTTCCTGTGGAAACAAAAGCAAAACCTCTCATTGAAAGAAACATTTCATTTCAGTTAAATTTTAAAGTCAAAGCAATTGGATTCATCCAGCAGCATTTATAATAAAATGTCTTTTAGCAGCTGTTGCTCCTTCCTCATCCATCAAACAATTCAAAAACAACCCAATAACATACAGTATCCAGACTCTCTGTATATTTTCCATCTTTACGTGGCTTTATTTTAAACTCTATTTCTTTTATTTTTATTTTTAATTTTTTTTTGAGACTAGGTTTCTCTGTATAACTTTGGCTGTCCTGACATTCACTCTGTAGGCCAGGTTGTCCTTGAACTCACAGAGATCCACCTGCCTCTGCCAACCATGTGTTGGGATTAAAGATGCATGCCCTGCACCCAACTACTCTCTTTCTTTCTTTTTTATTTTAAGGACGTCATCCTTTTTCTTTTTTCTACCAAGCCTACATGAATTTTTAAACATACTGTTTAAAGGTTTTCTTCATTTTTAAATCTGTATTTACTGTATATCTCTCTTTCTTTGACAACATGAGTCTTTAATTTGCTAAGTGATATGGCTAGGATTAAAATTGTGGCTTTGAAGGCTGGATCCACCCCATTCCTTAGCTTTCTGAGAATCTAGCTTCATGGCAAAGGTACTGGCCAGAGCCGTGTTTATTTTTACAACTTTATGGCGTTTCAAGGTCCCTGATACCACCAAGAAGCAAGCTGTCAGCTATTCATAAACACTATTTACGTCTTTGATGGCAGGGCCTCTTAAAAGACCTTCAAGGTTTTTACAGCTAAAGCTGAGTCAGGAAACCTCTCTTAAATCAGACATGCTTGCCTCTAGCAAATGGAAAACACCCAAGAAAATGCTGCTGCCAAGAAGCTATGCTTAATTCTGTTCCTTCGTATCTAGAATTACTTCCCAAGCTCTCTCAGGTTTTATGTAGATGCAGTTGTCCAGGTTGATGCCATTTGTTGACAGAGGTTTCTGTCCCGCCAGGTCCCACAGCTGTTTGTCCCAAAGAAATACACAGAGTTCTACTACATTAATTATAAACTGGTTGGCCTATTAGCTCAGGCTTCTTATTAACTAATTCTTCCATCTTAAATTAGCCCATTATTCTTATCTGTGTTAGCTACGTGGCTTGGTACCATTATTAGTGGGATATTCTCATCTTGCTTTTTCTGCATCTGGATGACAACTTCAGATTGAGCATTCCTCTTCCCAGAATTCTCCTGTTCTCATTGCCCCATTTCTGCCTCCTGCCTGGTCACTCTACTTGTACTTCCTGCCTGGCTTCTGGCCAATCAGTGTTTTATTAAAAATACAAGTGACAAAGCTTTACAAAGTACCAGACCATTGTCTCACAATACATACCAACACCCAACGATGAACAGAGTTGACATTCTATAGGATAACTACTAGTTCAGCTGAATTTGGCTTCCTTAAATATGATGAGTCCTCTGTTCTCACACTGTAGCTTTGGTTGGTACTGTGGAAGTTGTCCCAACTGTTTCCATATCTGAGTGGTTTTGCAAAACTTAGAAATTCCTGCTGTTCAATGTAGTACTCTTGGTGCTTACCAGTTTAAGTCCTGGTTGAATTCACTTTACTGAGAATGAGTAAAGAAGTTATAGCTAGTCTGTCACTCTTTTTTCACCTTGTGGAGAATACCTGTGCCTATTTTATTTTAATTTACATCCCTTACCAATTTTTCTGTTTGCTGCCTACAGGCTGTGCAGTGTATTCCAGGTAACCTGCTTCTGTGAGTTCTCATGCGTGCTGTGGTAGGCTTTGGTGATATTGCTATCTCTGAGTCACTTTTATTCCTGTAAGTAATCCCTCATGCATATTTCTATGAGTAACATCAATAATACTTATTGGTTTACCAGGTTGGACTCTGGAGGTATCCATACTTTGGTCCGTCATGGTCTCCCTAGCTGGTTTAAGTAGACATGTGCGTAGTGTCTCTCACACAACACAGGTGTTTTGTTGCAGCAATGACTAACCACTACAGACATTATCTTCTTCCTCAAGTAGAAATTCTTGAACATCATTTGTTACTTCTTGGTGATTGTGTAGCATTTTAGTTCTCTTGTGGTGACTCATGCCATGACTATAGTAAATTAGTGACAGAAGGAATTTATTTCAGTGTAGGTGATAGTCCATTGCAGAGGGAAGCCAGAGCAAGAACTCAGGGAAAGCCTGCTTTCTGTCCTGAACAGCATTGCATCTACAGAAGGATTCAGGTCACAGCCAAGAAATACAGCAGAATCATGCAGGGCAGGGCTCCCTAGCTATCTCCCCACAGACCAAATCTTAACTAGATTTCTTATACAGTTCAACCACTGGCCCAGGAAATGGTGTCATTCACAGTGAGATGGGCCCTCATAACCAAAACAATAATCTCACAGACATGCTTAGAGGATAATATGATATGGAAAGTTTCTCAATTGGGATTCCCTTTTCAGGGAAGTGTAAATAGGCCATGTCAGCTTGGCAATTAAACCCCCTGGGGCATGTGATATTGAGTTTGTGAGTTTATTAAACATGGCTCTCTAAAATATCCTCAGCAATTGTGTATATACTTATAGCTTATTGTCATATTTTGAATATTTATTAATTAAAGGAAGTTAGTATATTAAAACATCCTCTCTACTCAAAATAGAAGAAACAGAAAAATCATGATAAAACATCTGTCTGTAACATCTTGGATCCAGACAACTCTGGATTAGGAATACTATTAGGAATGTTAATATTTAAGCTTGGATGCAGCTGAAGGAAAATGTCAACAGGATAAGGCCATGGTGCCTTATCTAGAGTTGGGGGTGGCCAGGGTTTTTGTTTGTTTTATTTTTATTTTTATTTTTGAGACTGTAATATAATTGCCACATTTATCCCTCCCCTTTATTCCCTCAAAGTCCTCTCATGTACCCTTTCCTACTCTCCTCCAAATCTATGGCCTCTTTTTTTCAGCAGTTGTTACTGCATGCATATATGTATATACATATGTATTCCTAAATATAATCTGTGCAACCTGTATAATGTAACTTGTATGCATGTTTTGAGGATGGATCATGTGGCACTAAGCAACAAATTGGTGTGCTCCAATCTCAGACCCTACAGTAACTTGGTGGGCCATTTCTATTTATTAATGTGTATTTTGGAGGTTGCATAAAATAACTCACAATCAAGTCCTCAAAGTTTCATGCACTGGCATTGAATTCTTCCTTTGATTTCTCCTGCTGCTCTTACATGTGTTCCTGTACATGTCAATGATAGTTTGAACAATTAATATTCTTTATCTTTCCTTTGTAAAATGCCTGCCATATATTATTGATTTTATTATTTCAAGATGATAAAAAAATGAGTACGTGATATGAAAATAATCTTGTATTTCTCAAATGTGTTACAGTACCACTCATAAAGTGAATCAATAAGCCTTCTAATGTCTGAGAGAAAAGCAAGTTGTATACCTGCAGGAAGGGGAGTGGTGTCACATTTACCCCAGATAGAAGTTATAAACTTAGAAGGCAATGGATGATATTAACAAGTGAAAGTAAATTAACTAGTAGACAAAAAGGAAGCATGTGGATGATCAGAGAGAAAAAAATAGGAACAACTTACTTATGAACCCATTATATTTTCTTTAGTTACTGACAAAAGAAAAATAAGCAATTAAAACATAGTTCCATTTAAACTGATTTATAAAAATGAAGGTGAAATTGTAATAAAGTTAAAATTGTCTAGAAATTTGGTTTCTTAGTTTTGTAAGTAAAGGAAATGAAGCAACAAAATAATGAATTAATGAATTAAACTCCCCACATCATACTACATTAGAACAATGCTTCATTGACTGGACCTTCCTTTAACTGGGTGAGAGAAAGTCAGGTTATTCTTGAAGCAAAGACAGTAAATGACTCCAACTCTATTGCCTTCTGTGGTAAAAGTGGAAGGTGTAGTTAAGCAAATATGAACAAGATGTGTTGTTTTCATCAATTAACCTCACATTGTCTCATGCTTTATTGGAACTTTAGGGTTTCTTCCTATTTAATTTTTAGAGAAGGAATTATTCTACTTCTTGTGAAGTATTGCCAATTAAAATTTGGAAACTTACTTATTTGTGTACCCTAAGGGGAAAAATAGGAATGTAAAGTTTTGTAAAGCAATGGAAATCAGTATTGAAGTTTTTAAAGGAAACCTAAAAACTAAATTCCAATATGATATAGGTATAACTTTTCTGTAGGTATACCCAAAGGATTAATAATCTTATTTAGATATTTATGTTTTTTGATGCACTATTTATAGCAGTCAAGAAATATTCACAGTGTAGAACTCCATCAATAGATGAATAAATAAAGATAATTTGGTACATCATACAATGGAATTTCACTCTTTTGTAAAGAAAAGTGAAATCATGCCCTCAACAGGAAAACAGATGGAATTGGAAATTACATTAAGCAAAGTAAGGTAGGCTTAGGGAGACAAATAGTAATGTTTCTCTGATATTCAGTGTCTAGTGTTTAATTAATTAAGGCTCAAAGACAGCTATATTAGAGTTTAAAAGAAAAACCCCAAGGAAGGCAACATATATATCAACAGCTTCCCAGGGAAGGAGAATGTAAAATAGACAGAAAATTTCAGCTGTAATAGCTGCCAGTCTGCCACATAGAAGATATGCAACCATATGGTAGATTTTATTTTTTGTATGCATGGATACATGTGGGTGTATAGGTGTGCAGGTTATGAAATTCTAAGAGGTCCATGAAGAAGGAAAAGGATCTTAAAGGAGGTGGGTAATGGAATCCAAGCAGAATGGAAGCAGATGGGAGATTACCATGGAGAGAAATTGGAGCAGCAAGAGTGGGAGGGGATGTTAGGAGAGGGACAGGAGGAAGAGTATTAATAAAAAACAAATTACATAGGAAAATGTGGCCACGTGTGAAAGTATACCTCTTTAATGCCAGCACTAATGAGGCAGGGGTAGGGAGATCTCTGTAAGTTTGAGGGAAGTTTGTTCTACATAGCAAGTTCTAGATCAATCAGGCCTACAAAATGAAATCTTGTTAAAAAATTAAAATATGCCTTAAATAAGCTCAATAATTTGCATGGTAATTAAACACACATTTTAGTAGTAAAAATCTTTATAAAGAAGAAATTTCCTTGAATATTACTGTATTAAAATTACATCAATCTTTTACAACATATAAAATATCAATAAGATATTGTGGTATACAGTTTTAAAGCACAAAGATGTTGGATCACATAATTTTAAGTGTTAGAGAGACTTTGAAGGTCTCTTCATCAGTTTTCTACCATGTTTTTTGATGATGGACAATTACTTTCTTAAATGAACTTTAGTGACAGGGAGCTCTCTATTCTTTAGGTACACATTAATAACAGCTTACTCATCAATATAATTACTTTTATATCACCTGATACAGTTACATTCCTAGAAGCAGATATGCTAAATATTTTAGCATTAGTTTTCTTTTTCTGTATTGCTTTCATTAACTTTGTTATTTGAAAATTCCATTTATGTTATAATATGCTATGATTACTCACGCATGCTCTCAATGTCTCCCTCCAATACCTATCAACACACTCTACTTTTACCAGTATCTTTCCCAATTAAATGGTTTTTCAATTTGTTCTGCAACTCAGCTAATTTACCTAAGGTCGTCTGTATGGATTAGGACTGCACATTGGAGCCTGATGGGGGTCATTAGTGTACATTAAAAGGAAGGCAATAATTTCCTTCTACTTGAATCTATCAATAGTCAATAGTTCACACTGGCTTTTGTTGGACATATCCTTATACAGAAGCTGCAGTTTGTTACTGCAATAGCTGTGTCATTTTTATAACCTGACATCTCACCACCTTTCTCAATATTCTCTGACTTTTGCATTTTCCCTAACTTTCTTTTCCATGATGTCCACTGATCTTCAGAAGGATGGTACAAATGACTTTAGGAATGAGCACTCACGTAACATTTACTGTTTTCATCTTGTGCAGTCAAAATCCCTAGATTCATAACTGTTCACTAGAAAGAAAGGATTTTCTAGTTAAGGCTGAGAGTAGCATTTATATCAGGTATAAGCAAATATTTAGAAGGCAGTTTGATGCTCTGTCAATTTAGATAAGCAAACATAAAGTTGCCCCTGTTAGGGCCTATGATCTCCTCCAACAGAGGATTTTGACCAAGTTTATAGTCCCAGATAGATATTTCTTTCTGTGGAACATGTTTCAAATCCAATCAGAGGACAGTTGTCTATCTTCGTAATAGTGACTCTATTGCCCACATGGACTCATCTTTCTTAGCAAGTTGGTCTTATAGATTGTAATGTTCACAGCTGAGTAAGATCATTGACACCTTTTCTCCTCCAGTAGCTTACACAGCCCCTTCCAGTTCAGTTCCAGCTTGCTATCGTATCCTGCATCCCAGGTATGTGGCATAGCATCTTCAATAACAAAGTCTTATAATCCATTTCTGGTTGGCAAACCCATGATTGTTGAGAGCCTGCATTATTTGGGAGTCTCAGGGCCCTTCCTACCAACACTTAATAAGATAGTGTTCTAAACTTGACATTCTAGTTTTTGTTTAATAATCTAAGGCTTATGAAAACAGCTTTTCCATTATTGCATGGTAAGCAGTGAAGCACAGTATTTCCGTTCAAACTATTGGTTTGGAATGTGTTCCTAGAAGTCTCTTCTCATGGAGAGATTCAGAAGATAAAGAATCTAATAACAAAAGCCCATCATAAACTTCAAGGGCCCTTGAAGGAATTAGAATACTGCAGATCCATGAGCAGCAATGATCACTGAATTTCACACATTAACTTTTGTAATGGATACTGTGGAAATTCTTATGATGCTTTTCTTTTGCTAACATAGACTGGAAAAATTGAAGATATTAAAATTACTAAAGTGACAAAATTAAAGGCCATGTTTGAAAAAATACCTCGGTTTACAGAAAAACAAATCATGTCAAAACGAGAGATAACATCTAAGGTTATAATAATCTTTGTAGTCTAGATTTAATTGGAGTGTTTGATTGCACCGTTTTTAAAAAGAGATAGGAATGTGTTGTCCAGAAACAATTTTTTTAAAATTAAAATAGAACATTTTGTTCCTTTCACAGTTGAGTTCCCAGTCAATACAAGAGTAGTTTACCCCCTGTTGCCATTGTAGGTCTTCAAAGCTCAGCCTGGTGCTTTCCTTAATTTGCATTTAACATCAGCTGTACTTTTTCTGATTGATTTTCACCACAAACTTTTAATTAGGATGATAGCATTGGGCATGGTCTTAGTTTATTTAGTAAAATGGAAATAGTAGATTCTATCCTCTCATTAAACTATGTGACAGTGAAGGACAATTTACATTTACCAACGTGGTCATTGCATGAGTGTTTTTCTTGGAGTGGATCTTTGTTTTAGCATCCAATCCTGATTAAAGACATCACATTTGCTAAGCATATACAATATTTATCAGGATATGTTTTACAGGAGATTGGTGTGCAAGGAAGGTTAGAAAAATACAATGGTGGGCATATTCCTTCCCCCTGATCGTATTCCACTATCAGACAAGGCATTGTTTTTCCTGAAATCATGATTTCTAGGAACCTGAATTCAAAGGGTGAAGATTATTTATTATTTGAAAATAGAACTGAGGAATTCATCTGAGAGATGTTGCTTTGACCTTGGAAAATCATGGTGATCTCTTTCTTATTATGATTTTCATGTATTGTATCGAAGGGTTTGCATTGTTCTGAGCCAGTTTCTCTACCTGAAAACTGTGCTAGATAAAAACTGTTGGCTCTTACACTGTCTTTAGCGTGCCTTTCTTCTTCTACTTGCTCATCTTTCTTTAGACATTGTAGTGAGCAGAACAGTGCTCTCCCTGGAATCTGAGAATATGCACATCACCTCACACAGAGAATTGCAGTTACTGGTAGAAATAAGGGGGCTAATCCAGTTAACGTTAAGGCAAGGTCTGGCATGTATCTTGTGGGTGGTCCCAGTTAACTACAAAGGTCCTCAATTATGGAAAGAATATAGAAGAGTCAGTCTCATAATGGCAGCCTACTAGCTGTTTGCCTTCCCTGTTGCCAGCATCAAGACCAGTCTGGTAGCAGTGGCCTACAAAGTCCTTCACTGTGGTTCCCTGTTGCTTCTCTCTTGTCTGTTATATGACTAGCCACTCTGGTTCCTGTCTGACTAACTGAGTGGTTAAAATGTCAGAAGTTGAAATGGATCTTACTGCTCCAGGGATGTTTTCTTTCCACATGTCTGTGTGTCACAAACCCTTAGCCATCTGGTCATTTCTCAAATGTGATCTTCACTGAAAGACCTGAACTTGTCATCACACTGAAACTTGCACATCCCACTCTGGAATCTCTGATTTCTTACTTTGCTTTATTTTCTTTCCAGAGCTAATAAATGCTGGCATAGTACATCATTTATATGTAACTTTTCTGGGAAAATGTATGAAAGATAAATTGATTTATTTGTTTAATATGTGAATGCCTTGATGAGTGGCTTACACATAATGAAAATTGATCGAGTGAATGAGTTAATATGCTGTTCAGTATATTAAGAAACTGGAAAATTAATAGTGAACAGACTGCATGCATCTCATACTGTACAGACCTCAAAGGCTACTGCATCCGTCATCTTCTTTAAAGAGGTATTTGAAATCTAAGCATTCTAACTTTGACAGTTTACAAATCAAGACAATGATGCCCAGAGACGTTTTTTGATATTTTTCAGTTCTGCATTATTACAACGAAGTGTCTGGCACAGGCTGCTTAACAAAATAGAGAGGTTTCCATGGTTTTCAAAGTTTAAAGAGCAAAATTGAATGGCCCTGCGAACTTGGCCTCTCGTGAAGGGAGCACATCATAAAGGAAGAGAAGCAAATGATCACACAGAGAATCAGAGTAGAAAGAAGGAGAGGGAACAGGTCCCCTAGTCACCTCTGAACACACACGTCAAACGTCCCAAATGACCAAAGAGCCCTACGTCTTTCTTTTTAATGGTTACCAGATTTTCCCAGTACTTTACTGTGGGGATAAATCTTTACAGACATGTTACTCTGAAGGCACTCAAGAGTGTTCATCAACACTGTAGGGTGATTCTTCAGCAAAGTAACACAAGATCTCTAATATTATTCACAATGCAGTAGCCTTCCTACTTGTACATCATTTACTACCATCAGCAGAAGCAGCTGTGATGGTCAATGCTAGCCTCTCTCTTGCTTCTACTAGTAATCTTTCACAGAAGGAGGGAGTGTGGAGAATCATCAGACTCCCTCTTGAGAAAAAGAACTCAGCTATTCCATCTTGTAGCTCTCTCTATTTATATGCAATTTGGGGGGATTATCTCAAAGTTAGAATGTGAATACCAATGTTTGTGGTGCGTGTGTGCGTGTGTGTTTGCGTATATGTATTATGCAGTGAAACAACTTTAGTAAAGTTGTTTTTTGATACCTTGTATACAGTATGAAGTTAAAAGGCCTCTACATTTGAGTCATTCTTAACTGGCTCAAAGAGATAACATCAATTATTCTTGAATCAACAGATTTCAGTACAGTATGAGGTCTTTATTAAAGTGAGTGTGTCCCCTAACATTTTATACAAGTATTTTACATTATGTTAAAAATAAAACACAATTATGAAATGTGTGGCTAAAACTATACAGTGCGGCTATTTCTTACACAAGATGATTCAATTAAGGTCCTAAAATATCAGTAGAAACACTAGTTATAATTTTTTACTTTACTACTTTCTTTTATGTGTTGATAAGGCATCTTTATAAGCATCATTTCATTTGACTATAAAATATAGATAGAAAAGAACTATGGTGTCTAATTTTAAAAATCAAGTATGCACTAATAATGTTATATCCCTCTTGCCTTGAAGCACCCTCACATGTGCATAATATTAAGAGGAAAATGGGGGAGTAAGGAATGGGAAGGATGAAATGTATAGAGAATGGAAAAGCACGGCAGAAAAATTTATACTATCATTTTGACAAACGGACAGTCATAAACTGCCTCCTAAGTTCTTATCTTTGTGTAAACTGATGCACCCATTTCTCAACATTCATGAGAATAACTTTTTTCAATAGACAGTGGTTAATACAAAAATATACAACCTGTCAACAAACAGAGAATAAGGCTACTAGCTCTAAATAGAACATACATAACAAAGCCAGCCCAAGACTCAAGAGCAGGCAGAAAGATTATTTGAAACAGAGGTAGTGATGATGTGTAGTGAAACAGTATTTGCTGACCATGACACAACCACTGTACATACGACCTACACATGAGCAAATCAGAGAAAACATGAGAATGGGTGGGTAAGGGAGTTATGAAGTCTTGGACCAGCTGTCTCTGTAGGTTCCCCCATCATGATCTTGACCCACCTTACTCATGATCCCTCCTCCCTCTCTTCAACTGAACTCCAGGAGATCAGTCCAGTGGTTGGGTGTGGATCACTGCATATAGGTCCATCAGGCACTGAACATAGGCTCTATAATGCCAATTAGGGTAGCCATTAATCTGATTATAGGGGAGGCCCATTCAGGCACCCTTTTCACTATTGTTAGGTATCTTAGCTGGGGTCATTTTTGTGGATTCATGGGAATTTCCCTAGCCTCAGGTTTTTCCCTAACCCCATAATGGCTCCCTCTATCAACACCAAACCTAAGAATAATAGGGATAGAAGAAGGAAAATTCCAGCTCAAAGGCATAGAAAATATATTCAATAAAATCATAAAAGATAATTTTTCAACCTAGAGTATAGAAACTTTGATAGGAATAAATATAGAACCCTATGTTTAAAATAAAGTAGACTCTTTTGATGTAAAAGATGACTTTATTGAAAAATATGTCATTTCTTGATTTTATGTTTTTATATTTTAGCTGGCACATAAAATAGGAAAATTGTACATACAAGTGAGGTTCCATTGGTACTCTGGAACATCTTATGTTACATGATGTTCAAATAACATTACATATATTGGTCTCCTCAAATATTTATCATATTTTATGATCAAATATTCAGATTCCTTCTGCTATTTTTTTGAAATGAGAAGCACGTTAATGATACCTGCAGTTACCATGCTGAGCATCTACAAAACAGTGTTTCTTGCTTTAAACTCCGTGTATCTTTTAGCCACTGCTTCTCCAGTCTACTCTCTGTTTCAATATAATCAACACTTTAGATTCCTCATTGTGAGAAAGGATAGGACTTATGTCTCTATGCTAGAGCCACTTCCTTGAAAATAATGACCCCTAATTTCTCCATGTTACTACAAATGATGAAATTTCATTCTTTTCTGGCTCAATAATGTCTCACTGTATATAGATTCCACAGAAAACTCTTGGGATTTTTCTAATAATCCTGGAATATAAGTCTGGCATTGTGCAATCAAATAACTGCTGAATTTAGTTCAAAAAACCTTTTATTTTATAATAAACGTTTTATATATGAATGAAAAGTAGTTACATTTTCTAATAAAGCTATTAAAAATCTTAAATCTTAGGTTGAATTAAAATTATTAAGCTAAAAGAAAAAATCATCTATTGTCTTTGACCATTTGATGATGTCTGCTCTACGATATCTAATTTATTATGTGGTCCCTAAAGAATAATAATAAAAAATAAAAGAGACATAATTATATCCATTGAACCTTGAATGCCTTCTTTTCTTCCCTATTTATTGGCATTCTTTTAAATATAAACTTTATTATAAAAGTGATGTGGGAGTGTCATATATCAATCTGTTGATTTCATTGGTTAAGTTATAATAAACCAGCTGCTTGGCCTCATGGCTTGGAACATAGATGGGAGGAGTAAACAGAATAGAATTCTGGGCGGAAGAGGAAGTGAGATCAGACTCTGCTCTGCTTCCGGAGAGACCGGACAGCTCTGCTGGAGCAGAGACGCCATGCTCAGCTCTCCCGGGTAGATGCGATAGCTCTGCGCTCTGAGGCAGACGCATGAAGCTGAGACCCACGATGGACGTAGGCTAGAATCTTCCCGGTAAGCGCACCTTGGGGTGCTTACACACATCATTAGAAATGGGCTAGTCCAGGTGCGAGAATTAGCCTGTAAGGGCTAGAGTTCATGGGCCAAGCAGTTCTTTAAATGAATACAGTTTGTGTGTTGTTATTTCGGGCATGAGCTAGCCAAGTGGCCGGGGTGTTGGGGACGCAGCCCCGCCGCCGCTTCTTATTTCAACATAAAAGACTTGTAAAATCAGCAACAAAACCCAGTGCTGAAAATAACCAGACACAAATCATAATATCCACAAACTTCTGCACAGTTAGAATAGCTGTTATGAATCTGTGGAACTTCCCAGTTTCTACTCTTTCATTATCTAATATATTTTTACATGTTTATCCACTGCCAAAATCAATCCATAACAGAGTTAGAAATTGAAAAACAATTTGCTTTCTATCCTCTTACATAATTTGTTTGTGCTCATTACCAGCACTGAGTCTTTCCACATATCCTGGTATTTAATCTTTCTTATCATCTCTATCTTCTACCTGTTAACCTGTTCTCATATGTACATTTGTTTACATATATAAATGCATTGTTGTCTAGATTCTGCATATGAGAAAGACATTGCAGCTTTTATTTTCTGGGTTTGCGTGGCCTCTGCTAATTTTATACATTTTTAATTTCTTACCTTTTTCTGCAAACTTTTCTGGTTATATTTTTCTTTAAAACTGAATAGTTTTTAATTTTATAAATACCCCAAATTTTTATTATCCATTCTTTTGTGGATGCCTTTTTAGATTGAGTCAATTCTTTGTTATAGTGAACAAATGAGCAACACACATTGATGTGTAAGTATCTAACTGGTAGGGTTTGGAGTTTCTCGTTCATGATTAACAGCAAAACAGCTTGGTCATATGGTAGTTTTATTTTTAGTTGTTTGAGAACTGCTCAAACTAATTTCCATAATGGCTATATTTATTTTCACTGTCAACAACAATGAGTACAGGTTCCTTCATCTACAAATCCTCTCTAGGATTTTTTTTGTCAGATTTGTAGATGACAGCCATACTGATTGTGGCGAAGTGGTACCTCAATATCATTTTAATTTCCATTTTCTGATGGTTATGAAGATTGAACATTTTTAAAAATAGCTATTGCTCATTTGTATATCTTTTCTTTCTTTCTTTCTGTTTTTTGAAACCTATTTATGCAGTTCATTTGTCTCTAATTTCTTCAGTCTTTCATAGATTCTTTATATTAGCCTCTTATTTGTAATATAGATGGTAAAGATTTCCTACTATTCCATGAGCTGCTTGCTCTGAAGACTTTCTTTTGCTGTAAGGAAACTTTCATATCCCATATAATCTCATCTGCTGATTCTTTGGATTAGTATCTATGCTATTAGTGTTTTATTTTAAAAAAAAAAACAACTCCTCTTTGCCACAATATATTGAAGGAAATTTTCTGTTTTCTATTAGAGGTTTCTGCAGTTTGGCTTTTAAATTAAGGTTGTTCAATCTTTTTTGAATTAATGTTTGTACAAGGGGAAAGATATGGACCTAATTTCATCCTTCTGCAATTAGATATTCAGTTATTCCAGTACCACTATTAAATAAGCTGTTTTATCCAATGTATGTTTCTGCCTCTTCTGCTAATAATGAAGTAGGTATAACTTCATTGTCTTTTTTCATGTCATCTGTTTAATTCCATTTCTCCACCTGTATATTTTCTTCCAGTAACAGACTTTCTTTATCACTATACCTTTATAGTTTAATTTGAGGACAGGTATTTTAACACCTCCAGCAGTGTTCTTAAACCCTTGGATTGCTTTTACTAACCATGATAGTTTGTGGTTCCAAATGAATTTTTGTATTTTTTCTAAATCTGTATAATATGGCATCATAGTTTTGATAGGCATTGTATTAAGTCTATGTGTTAATTTTTGTAGTATATTTGTTTTCACATTGCTTCTTCAATAATAAAGTGATTTTTAAAAATCACTTTAAAAATAATTTATTTAAATTTATTTTATGTACATTGGTGTGAAAATGTCAGATCCCATAGGACTGGAGTTACAGATAGTTGTGAGCTGCCATGTAGGTGTTAAGAGAGTAGCCAGGTCAGTGCTCTTAACCATCAAACCATCTCTCCAGCCCTCTCTAATTGTTGTTCTTAGAGTTACATAAAATGCTATAAAGTTATTTTGGAAAAATAATGCAACAATAAACCACTCAGACCTAGATATGAATATCTCAAAATAAAGATTAAAAAAATATGCTCAATTTGAATTCATACAAAGTAAGGAGTGCTCAGGAGCTCAGAGTGACTCATGAAGGGCTGTCACATGAAAGATTGTCAAATGAAACAAAAGAACAATACAAACAGAGCATGACATGTCTATCATTCTAAGATGATGTAAGGCTCGTTAAAATAGTGATGCATCTAATTAGGGTTTCTAGCTGCATGTGAACCTCATACTATGTATTTATCTGCATGTACCATCACAGAAATGAAGGAGGTACATTTAAATGTTAAGTTCTACTATTACTGAAGCAGGCACGTAACATTTTCCAGTCAACAGTTAAGAATGGGAGAACAACAGGAACAGAAGGAGGACAACAGGAAGCAGAGGGAGGATAACAGGAAGCAGAAGGTAAAAAAAAAACAACCGGAAGCAGTGGGAGGATAAAAGGAAGCAGTGGGAGAACAACAGGAAGCAGAGGGAGGACAGCAGGAAGCAGTGGGAGGGCAGCAGGAAGCAGTCGGAGGACAACAGGAAGCAATGAGAGGACAGCAGAAAGCAGAGGGAAAACAACAGGAAGCAGTGAGAGAATAACAGGAAGCAATGGGAGGACAGCAGAAAGCAGAGGGAAAACAACAGGAAGAACAGGGAGAACAACAGGAAGAAGAGGGAAGATAACAGGAAGCAGAGGGAGAAAAGGAAGCAGAAGGAGAATAACAGGAAGCAGTGAGAGAATAACAGGAAGCAATGGGAGGACAGCAGAAAGCAGTGGGGTGATATCAGGAAGCAGATGGAGAAAATCAGGAAGCAGTGGGGGATAATAGAAAGCAGAGGGAAAACAACAGGAAACAGCGAAAGGGTAACAGGAAGTAATGGGAGGTCAACAGGAAGCAGAAGGAGAACAGCAAGAAGCAGTGCAAGGATAGCAGAAAGCAGTGGAGGATTGCAGGAAACAGAGGGAGGACAACAGGAAACAGAGGGAGGAAAACAGGAAGCACTGCAACCATAGCAGAGCCTCATGCCAGGGAAACCTTTTCCAGTCACCAGCTAAGAGTGGGAGGACCGCAGGAAACACTACAACCACAGCACAGCCTGACAGGAAACTTGACTTACATGAAAAATTACACTGCTGCTCATCACGCTCCACTGGACTTCTAGACAACTCATTTCAGCTCTGATTTGTTAGGTATATGAACTTCAATTTGGGCTTTCAAAGAAGTTCCAAATGATTTGACAGAAACATAAGGGACTTCTGCTTTCCATCTGAAGATTATGATCAGTGAACTAGTGTAAGGGGCTTTTTGTATTTGCAACACTGTTTTGATTGAATATCTTTAACTTTGATCTCATGCATTTTTGTTCTTCTGAGGAAGGAAATACAAATTGAATCGAAATATGTTAAGTTTCACATGTAAGAGAAATGCCCATGTAAATATACAAATAAATCTTTGAATCATTATAGATTTTAGCCATTGGAAAGGAATAAATGAATCAATGAAAACTGATGCTCCCATAAATAGGCTAAGTTTTCTTTCACCAAGCATGAGCTCTTCCCATTGGAAAATATTTTATTTTTTGTCAGTTCATTACTCAGTTAGTAGTAGAAACCCCAAAGGAAAAAGCAATAAATATTTCCATCAGACTACTTTATTTGGGTCATATTATGCTTTGCCCTAGGAATTACAAAGCATTATTTATGTAGTTATTAGTCAACACTGTTATATTTACAGCTGTTATATATCTATATCAGATAATTTTGTCTTAGGGGACTATTCAGAATTTACAAGTTAGGAATGTGGTTGCTGTAGAAAAACATCCCATTAAAAATATCTCTCCTCAATATATCTCCTTTATATAACTGAAAAGGACATTGATAATATTATCTATAAAGAAAACAGATTATGATTACACCTCAGCATTCTGAGGTCCCTTATGCCTTTAGATGTGATTGCCAGGCCTCTGCCCTCCAGGACAAGTATAGGTTATTGCAAAGCTTTCATGCACATTGGTTGATTTGCAGATTAAAAAACCTCTATGTTACTCAGTTGTCTGGCTCAGCAACTTATCACCAAACAGCACAAAATAATTATAATGTTATTATAAAGATTAGTATTGATAATTCTTTTTTTCTTTTTTAAAAATATTTATTTATTTATTTATTTATTTATTTATTTATTATGTATACAATATTCTGTCTGTGTGTCTGCCTGCAGGCCAGAAGAGGGCACCAGACCCTATTACAGATGATTGTGAGCCACCATGTGGTTGCTGGGAATTGAACTCAGGACCTTTGGAAGAGCAGGCAATGCTCTTAACCACTGAGCCATCTCTCCAGCCCC
>NW_026067934.1:11952485-11960552 GCF_014885135.2 Alexandromys fortis
CTCTCTCTCTCTCTCTCTCTCTCTCTCTCTCTCTCTCTCTCTCTCTCTCTCACACACACACACACACACACACACACACACACACACACACTGTTCAAATTTCCCACCTCGCTTTACTCTACTGTCATTGTCCAAAACATCTTTATTCATCAACCAATAAAAGCAACACATTAAAAAGCAGGATAGCCCACATCACTGAAGAAGGTCTTTGTCATAATTACTGACACAAAGTAGCCATTACAATGTTTGTAACAAAAGACATTCTCCTTATTCCTTACTAGTAACAATTACCATCATTAACAATTCAAAACAATAGACATATTTGTTAATACCATATAGCAAATTCTCTAGAGACCTATGTCATTGTCTGACTCCATCCAATTAATAAAATTCCAAGATTGGTGTTCTCTATGATTCTGTCCTTTGACAGAGATCAAATTAGAACTGAGGATATTAAATACTCTGCTATGAGCATTAGAGCTAATGGGAGGTGCAGTTCAGATCCAAGTCCTCTATTCATCTTATAAAATCATGTTATAAAGCATTGATTAGTACCATAATGAATTAAAATGAATCTCCCACTTAAATTCACCACTTTCCATAACCAGTAAATCATAACAGAAAGGACCATTTGAAAGTTTTTTCTTACCCAGCGTATCTAAGATGGCATTGATCTAGTGTATTTAGGGTCAGTTATTGAAATTCTATTTACTACAAGTATAAAAATGTCATTCAACAGTCTGAAAGTGTTTTTACTGGTGAATTTTTGACATTGTGCACCTCTGCTAGACTGAGTAAGTATTGGAGATGTGTTCAGTTTATCAACCATTCAAAACTATTTGTCATAAATCAGTGATCACAATGATCATGAAAAGAGAATTGGGACTCAACCAGTAAGACTGTCTTTGATTGTTCACTCCCCCTTCATAAAACTATGCTCCATGCCCCTTCCCTCGAAATCCATCACCTTCACGAACCCTAACTAGTTTCCTGACTTAGAATTGGCAATCAAATTTAAACACACACAGATTTAAAGGTGCAGAGATAGCATCTACATATGATATAGAAAATGAAGTTTTTGTCTTTTTGGGTCTTGATTAGCACAATCAGAATGAGTAAGCAGAGCCAAGAACTTGCAAGTTTCATTTTTTTGTTAGAACTCAGTGACAATTCATTTTGTGTATTAACATTTTCATTGTTCATTCATCATTTGAAAGGTATCTTTAGGTCTTCTGTTTCCTGACTACCATGAATAAAGCAATAATGAATGTGATGAGCAATTCTCTCTGCAGGAGGACATAGAGTCCTCTGGGGATGTCACCATGCATGACATTGCCATTTCATTTGATATATCTATTTCCAGATTTTTGAGGAAATGCCACACCGATTTCTATGTTACTGCCTTGGTTTTCACTCTCACCAGCAGTGATCAAATTTTTCCTCTTTTTCAAATCCACGCTAGCATTTACTATCATTTACTTTTGTGGTTTTAATCCTTCTACTTGTGTAAAATGAAACCACAAAATAATTTTAATTTGAAATTTTCCTGATTACTAAAGATACTGGGTGTTAGCTGGGCGGTAGTGGCTCAAGGCTTTAATCCCAACACTCGGAAGGTAGAGGCAGTCGGGATCTCTGTGAGTTCAAAGCCAGCCTGGTCTACAAGAGCTAGTTCCAGGACAGGTTCCAAAACTACAGCACAACCCTGTCTCAAAAAACAAAAACAAAAATCCCAAAAATATACTGAGTATTTAAAAAATATTTTACAGTTGTTCATACTTCTTTTTAGAACTTTTTGTTTAATTCCATTTCCTGTCTTTTTTTATAAAAAATACTTTTTTTCTCATATAATGTATTCTGATTTTTTTGGAGTTTAGTTTATGAGTTCTTGTACATTCTAAGTAGTAGACATATGAATAGCTGGTAAAGATTTTTCCCCCATTTTGCAGGCTGCCTTTTAACTTGAATGGTGGTGTCTTTTACTATACAAAAAAATTTTAGTTCCTTGCTGTCCAATTTGGCAATTGTTGACTTTAATGTCTACATAGCCAAGCATGTGTTTAAAAGTCCTTTCCTTTGTCTGTACATTGAAGTGTATTCCCTGTGTTCTCTTCTAAAACACTCAGGCTATTATATGTTATGTCAAGCTATTTGATTTATTTTGAATTTGTCTTTGTGCAGAGTGACAGATAAGGATCTAATTTCATTCTCCTATGATTTGTTGAAGACAGTCTCTTTTCTCTAATGCGTATTTTTGGCCTCTTTGTCAAAAATCAGTTATCTATAGGATCATTGGCTTTCACCTGAGACTTCACATGTATTCCATTAATTAATGTGGTTTTTTTTGTGCCACTTCCATGATATTTATTACCATATCTTTGAAGTTTAAGTTTAAATCTGAAATGGTGATATTGCTCTTTACTATGATACAGCTTGGCCCAAGCGAAGTAATCTGGGGCTCCTGTTCTTCTTGACATAGGATCTTTGCATGGTTGTACTTCTGGCATAGGAAGGCTTTCTACTTCATGCAGTCTTAATATTATAATGAAAACTTCCAAATAATATACTCATTGCAGTTTTATGAACTGTTTAAGTAGTTTCTAGCTCACCAGCCACCCTTTAGTGTAGCTCTGTATTCAATTCACGCAGGTGACTTCCTTTGGAAGGCATATTCCCGACGCTGGTGTTGGTACAAAGTCACAGCACCTTAGACTTGTACTCTGCCTTTTTTTTGCTACAAATGTTGGTTGAAGATTATTGTTTTAACTGCCTTCTGTCTTTTAAAACTCTTTGTCTCTCATGAATACAAGGAGGTCTTTTTGCTCTCCTGCTTAGAGAGGATGGAAGTAATCCCAAATTATCACTTTCCAATTATCACTGTCCTTTCTCTAAACGTACTTAAATGACATTCTTACTTCCAAGGAAGTCAAGTCATGTGTGTTTTCTCAAGCTTCTTGAATATCATTTCTCTTTAATATTTTAGTCTTATACTTTCTCTTTCTGTAATCTCATTCCCTTGCATTCCCTTGGCAGTGTGCTAGAGTTTTTTTTTTTTTTTTTTTTTTTGTGGGGGCAGTCACTGTGTCAGAATACCAAGACCAAGAGAAGTCACTTAAGGAAGGACATGTTTAATTTGTATAACAGATTGAGATAGTATAGTTCATTATCATTTGGGATTTTGTGGTAGCTCATGATTGATTTGAGGTACATGGGTATAGGACTCCTCACGCCTCAGTGGATCAGGAACCAGCTTTATTTAACTAAACTTATTTATGCTTTGCTGGCAAGAATGCATCAAGTAAAGAGGAGTGGGGTAAAGAAATGGATCAGCAATTAAGAATGTCTGTCTTGCAGAGGACCTGGTTGGTTTCCTAGGACCTACATGTTAGCTCACAATCATCTGTAACTTCAGTTCTAGGGAAAACAATGCCTCCTTCTGAACTCCACAGGCAGCCTGCGCATTTGATGAGAGGACAGGAACACTCAAAAGATAATGAGGAAAAGATTGGCATAATAAAGGCTGATGTGCTTGTGAGCAATTTTCTCTAGTTTCAACAGTAGGAAAAAGACAGCAGCATGCATGAAGGAAGAACAATGGAAAACCCTTTAAAACACCCATTTCAACCGTGGATCATGACCCCTTTTGGGGAGTCAAACGACTGTTCCACAGGGGTCACCTAAGACCATCAGAAAACACAAATATTTGCATTATGATTCATGACAATAGATAGCAAAATTACAGTTATGAAGTAGCAACAGAAATAACTTTTATGGTTGGGGGTCACCACCATATTAAAAGGTTATATATTAAAGGGTTGTTGCATTAGGAAGGTTAGAAACCAATGCCTTAAAAGTTTCTCAGTGATTCCGTAAAAATACCTTTGCCTGGTGGTATTTAGAAAATAGAAAAGTTTCATACTGATTTTTGATGTTGTATACATTTTTTGAAAACCTGAAGATGTTTGATATTATAGGGATTCATTGAATAATAACAGCAGGTAAATAGAGATAACAGGTCATAAATGATTAATGAGGCTGCAGTTAATTCTAAAACTGTTCATTCAAGAGAAAGTCTTTTTTTAAATTTATTTCTTTATTAATTAATTAAAGATTTCTGTCTCTTCCCCACTGCTGCCTCCCCTTTCCTTCCCCCTCCCCCAATCAAGTCCCCCTCCCTCCTCACCCCAAAGAGCAATCAGGGTTCCCTGCCCTTTGGGAAGTCCAAAGACCACCCACCTCCATCCAGGTCTAGTAAGGTGAGCATCCAAACTGCTTAGGCTCCCACAAGAGAAAGTCTTAAAGCAACAGAAAGTACTGAAACCTGGTCCAGTAAAGATGCTTGGTTTCGTGTATCGTAATTTAAAACATGTTAGTTGACATTAGGTGACTACAAAAAGAGAGAGTACCTCCATAATATAAACAATGACTTGGCTTCATGGAAAATCCTTACTTTTAAAAGAAATAATATTTTCATAGATGTTATGATTCAGGTGACATAGGCTTATTTTTCATTTGACAGGTATTATAAAGATACATTTGTGTGAGAATCATTTTTTCACGAGATTGAGGAACAAACTAGAGAATATAACAAAATAGGTCTTGGATGTCCCAGAGCTTCAATTACATTGATGCCAATAGATACTATGTGGTATCTTGGAGAAGGATAGCTGTTAGCAGGCAGCAAGGTAAGCAGGCTCAGGAGTTCTGTGTTTCAGTAAACACAGTAGGTAGGGTAAGTCCACTAAGGAAATGGTTTCAGCACACCTTTGAAGGAAATGAAGGAAGCCGCTTGTTTGTTAAATTGACAGTTGGAGCGTATTACCAGACTCTCTTTACAAAGAACTATCGTCTTGGAAATCAGAGGTTTGGGTCTAGGTGTTTAACCTTCACTTTCATAAGAGTCAGATTCTCAAACCATTTAGATCCAATTGAGTCTCATTTTTTTCATCTGCAAATTAAGCATAAAATATGAGCCTCACTGTACCTGCACAGACAAACAGCTTCATATTAAAAGCATTTATATAAGAATAAATTCAGACTTACAGAAGAGTTGTAAAAATGGCCCAGAGAGGTCTCGTGAATTTTATCCCCAGTTTCTCCTATTATCTTTGACATTTACATATTTTCCACAGTTAAGTAGTTGACATTGATTATTATTATTACCCTAAGCCCAGACTCTACGTAGGTGTCTTTAAGTTCTTACCTCACACACACTTCTGCCCAGAATTCCAGCACATGGCTGCCACACTTCGTTATCTTATTTCCTCCATGGATTCTGTGGGTAGTGTCATTTTAGGAGGCTTTTCTTGCTTTTCCTGGTTCTTCTACTTTTGGGGAGTAATGATCAGTTATTTTGCAGAAAAGCTCTCAATGGGCAACCATATGATCTTTTTCTTATGACTGAAGTGGAATTGTATATTTAAGGAAGGGATATAACAGCTGTATAGTCCATTTTCATCATATTATAACATTCCATCTCATACAGTATCACAAAATTACATATCCACAGAACCTGACTAATAAACATTTTTTTAATCATTCAATAAATATTTATTTTAATAAAATTAGGGACAGGAATCACTTCAGTATATTCTATGACCTTGTACAAATTATTTAATTGCCCTAAACCATAACTTTATCAGCTGTAAGATTCTGGCATCTTCTAGTTTACAGGGTTATCGATAAGAGTTAAATAACATATAACACACTAGACACATAGGCATACAATACTCAGTACTTCTAGTGATATATAATATTGATATATATGCAGGTCTGACTTGTGCTATATACTTGATATATCTGTGGATTTTGAAAATATATAGAAATATATGTAGCACCTGGCCTACTTGTCTTAGTCTTTCCTCCTTGTCTATAGTATATAGCGTCTGGCTCAGATTTTTGTTATTGATATTTCTTGGTGCCCTGGAAGTGTGTCATTAATAATACTTGAGGCAGTTGAGAGGAAAATGTCATTCAGAAGATCTGAAGAGCCTCCTTTCCTTGGTCTGTGCTGCTTGCTTTACAATGATCCCATCCATTTCATGGAAGAAAGGAAAGAAAGCAGGAATCTGATTCCTTGACCGATTTGAGTTTCCCCCTTTCCATCACTTATAAATAATATAAAAATATTTATTACATTATGTATCTGAGTGTTTTACCTGAATGTATTACATTATCACATGAAAGCCTGGTGCCCATGGGAAGCAGAAGAGGGTATTAGATCCCTGAGAACTGGAGTTCCAGACAGCTGAGAGCTGCTATGTGGATGCTGTGAGTTGAAACCAAGTCCCCTAGACAAGCAGTCCTTGCTCATAGCTGCCGAGCCTTTCCCCTACCCTACTTTTCCTGCTATTAGTTCTATCTGCCCTATCTGGGGCGAGTAGACATTCGTTCACAGCTCACCAGAAGTGTCTGTCACAGGCTAGATCTTGAGCAGAAAAAGAGGCCCTGGACAGGAACCTACTAGCTACTGAGACTTTCCCCATTGTCCCTCTGTAAGAACTTGTATCACTGAACCCGATGAAAGAGACACTCAAGCCAGGCTGGACACGGGCGTCTGGAAACTTCTTCATTTAAAAATTTGGTTTAGACAACGGAAATGAATTTTCTCTTCATCCTGGAGGCTGGAAGTGTGAGACTCACGTCAACAGGTTTGCTTCTTCCTGAGGCTGCTCTCTGGCCGGCAGATGCATGTTGGCCTGTTTATTGTGTCTGAAGCTTTTCCTCTGTGTATGACTGCTTGTCTTTCCAGGGGAAAGGGACTACAGGCCTTGGAGGAGGGGACAAGTGACTTAAACTTCCATAGGCTGGAAATGACCCTACCTATCATGGTTTTCAACAGCTTTCCAGCCTGTTTCCTAGGCAAATCTATCTCAAGTGGACTCACTCCATGGGGTGCTGGGAGTGTGTGTGTGTGTAGCTTAGACAGCAACTATACTGTGGTATTCCTTTTGTCTCGACCACCCTTGCCCTAGCTTGCTCTCTCACCTGGCTTTACTTATTTTGTGATACACACATCCTCCCACCCCCACCCCCCAATCCCCGCCTGAACCATGTAAGTAGGTCAGCAGTTTTCTCTGTTTTCCTTCCAGTTCCTAGGGTAGAGTCTGGTGTGCTTGGTCCCCTTCAAATGCCCCATGTAACACGAAGCTTAATTCTGCTAAGCAGTGCTGACAGAAAACAGGTAATACTAAAGGTTTCACCTCATTTTCACAACAGCCCCTGGAGGGAGGTGTGTGTCTATAGAATTCCCACTTAGCAAATTAAGAGAGGGGAGAACAGCAAGGCCAACTAGTTTGCCTAGAGTCACACAGCAGCTAATAAATGGTAGGCCTAAATATAGAATTCACATTCTGAGTGTCCAAGACTTCCTTGGAAAGACAACAGAAGAGGCTCTGGATCCTGAATGGTCAGGAGCTGAGAGGCCAGAGACTGCCAAATCTGAACCTCCTTTCATGGTTTTCTCTGTGGGTGTGGCCTCCCTCCAGTTCAACTGTCCGGAAGAAAACAACAGGTCCGGCATCTTCAAAGCCATCTCGCAGAATCTCTGCTGGTACCCAGACAACTCACACAGTCAGCGTCTAGTGCAGAGGAGCCACCAAAGGTCGCACCCACTAGGGCCTTGGGTTTTCCCAGGTTTCATGCTTGGCGTTCCCCTGGATCCCCTCGGAAGATCCCCGCACAACTATCACATGTGTAAGGAAACTAAAATCGGGAACTGTGGGCTTTGGGAACTGAGAATCCCAAGGCCAATGTAGCGTGAGCGCCCGGAATTCACGAGTGGGCCACAGCTCCATACCCAAGCTGGCCTGGCTCAGGGACCTAGGCACCAGAGTCTGCAGACCTCAGTTTGCAAACTGGCATTCTTACTGTTGCGCCCCCCCCCCCGCCACCCTCACACTCCACAGCAAGGAGCATTGGTCCGGTAGTCACACTCATTGCCCTGATTTCTTGTCGCCACAGCTTTTAAAAATAGGGAAGCTAGATAGTAAACCATTTTACTGTGTGGAATCACGAATTCATAGGAACAGTTGGTTGTTATTCTTTTTTTTTTTTTTTGGTTTTTCG